>NC_091223.1:8359510-8374510 GCF_040958095.1 Procambarus clarkii | reverse complement strand
TAATGCAGTACTATGCTTGGTGAGTAGATAATGCAGTACTATGATTGGAGAGTAGATAATGCAGTACTATGCTTGGAGAGTAGATAATGCATTACTATGTTTGGAGAGTAGATAATGCAGTACTATGCTTGGAGGGTAGATAATGCAGTACTATACCTGGAGGGTAGATAATGCAGTAATATGCCTGGAGGGTAGATAATGCAGTACAATGCTTGGAGAGTAGATAATGCAGTACTATGCTTGGAGAGTAGATATTGCAGTACTATGCCTGGAGGGTAGATAATGCAGTACTATGATTGGAGAGTAGATAATGCAGTACTATGCCTGGAGGGTAGATAATGCAGTACTATGCCTGGAGGGTAGATAATGCAGTACTATGTCTGGAGGGTAGATAATGCACTACTATGCCTGGAGGGTAGATAATGCACTACTATGCCTGGAGGGTAGATAATGCAGTACTATGCCTGGAGGGTAGATAATGCAGTACTATGCCTGGAGGGTAGATAATGCAGTACTATGCCTGGAGGGTAGATAATGCAGTACTATGCCTGGAGGGTAGATAATGCAGTACTATGCCTGGAGGGTAGATAATGCAGTACTATGCCTGGAGGGTAGATAATGCAGTACTATGCCTGGAGGGTAGATAATGCAGTACCATGCCTGGAGGGTAGATAATGCAGTACCATGAAAGTAAGAACATAAAAAGTAACAGCAGAAGGCCCATTGGCCCATACGTAGGCAGTTACTATTTATAACCACCCAATCCCACTCATATACATGTCCAACCCAGGTTTAAAACAATCAAGAGGACGCCACTTCCACTATGTTACGCAGTAATTGGATCCAACAAATCAAGAACCCTGTTACCGAACCAGTATTTACCCAGGTCTTTCCGAAATCTAAACTTTTCCATTTTATACCCATTGTTTCGTGTTCTGTCTTGGGTTCATATTTTAAATACCCTATTAATATCTCCTATGTTATGCCCATTTATCCAATTGTAAACCTCTATCATTTCATCCCTAACTCTTCGCCTGTCCAATGAATGCAATTTAAGCTTTGTTAATCTTTCTTCATATGCCATGTTTCTAATGGGGGGGGGGGGGGGGGCGGGAGTGATTTACTTTGTCATTTTACGCTGGACAATGTCTAGTGAATTTATATATATTCTATAGTATGGCAACCCAAACTGAACTACATAATCTAAATTGGGCCTAACCAGAGCAAGATATACGTGATGAACAACACCAGCTCTGCTTGGAAGATAGGTAATGCAGTACTATGCTTGAAGGGTAAATGATGCAGAACTATGCTTTAAGGGTAGTTAATGCAGTACAATGCTTGGAGGGTAGATAATGCAGTACTATGCTTGGAGGGTTGATAATGCAGTACTATGTTTGGAGGGGTAGATAATGCAGTACTATGCTTGGAGTTGGAGGGTAGATAATGCAGTACTATGCTTGGTGTAGATAATGCAGTACTATGCTTGGAGGATAGATAGCGCAGTTCTATGCTTGGAGGGTAGATAATGGAGTACTATGCTTGGAGGGTTGATAATGCAGTACTATGTTTGGAGGGGTAGATAATGCAATACTATTCTTGGAGTGTAGATAATGCAGTACTATGCATGGAGGATAGATAATGCAGTTCTAGGGCTCCAGATTTCCATTAAATGAAAACTAGTTCGAATTCAACCAAACTTTTTTTGACTAGTTCTATATGAAAAGGGTTTCATCTGGTTCAAGTCTCAGCATCGTAGCATAAATAAGAAGGGAGAAAAAAATATTGAAATAGGTGTCAAAATTATTCCAAAATTGTCATAAACGATTATCAAACACAAGTGTCAACTGAAATCATATATATGACTCTCGGCTATCACAATAAAATATATTAAAAAATATTATAATTAGTTTTATTAGAAAAATAGTCATATCTATGACTCTTCGCTATCACAATAAAATATATTAAAAAAATATTATAATTAGTTTTATTAGAAAAAAAATTAAGTTAAAAAAATGATATATATATTTTTTTCATTTTTTTTCATCAGACGATTTGCATGAAACTTATACACCTGACTGCACATAAGACTATATGTAAGGGAGCCAATTTTGGAGAAAACTGGTTGATGTCAACCTCAGCCACAGATGGCAGCACCATAGACTTTATTATTTTTTATTTATTTTCAATATTTATTTTCAAGTAACATAAACATTCAAATAACTCTTTTATTTTTTATTCAATTTACATGAAACTTACACCTTATATGTAAAGTTTATGTATCTAAAGTCCCAAGTAAGCGTTTTTTCCTACGTTTATTTATTGATTTTATAATAACAATAAACATGACATATTTGCATAATTTTGGGGGGGGGGAACTTTAAATATTTGTATTAGGAAAACTAAAGATGTTTTGGAAACTCCCTAACTCCGGATCCTTTATTAAATGCTAATGTGTCAGAAAAGTGTCATAGAATGATTATATCTGAAAGGTGTGTTTGTTTATTTACAATTAAAAATGTGTAAAATTCGTTGAAAAAAAATAAAAATCTCCCTTCCTATTTATGCTGCAGTAATGAAACTTGAAACAATTGTGCCCTTTTCATATAGAACTAGTCAAAAAATATTAGTTGACATTGAACAACTTTTATGAAACATGCCCCATGCCCCCTCTATGCTTGGAGGGTAGATAATGCAGTACTATGTTTGGAGTGTAGATAATGCAGTACTATGCTTGGAGTGTAGATAATGCAATACTATTCTTGGAGGGTATATAATGCAGTGCTATTCTTGGAGGGTAGATAAACTTGTACTATACTTGGAGGAGATCTATGTAGGAATATACTTGGAGGGGAAGTATAATGGTAATATACTTTAAAGGCGGATATATTTTGCTACTGTGTTACAGATGACATTAAGTTGTACAGTGTTGTGTGGAGAGATATGGCCGTACTGTGCTTGCAAAGTAGAAATATAGTTACAGTGCTTAATGAGTAGACATTGTGATACAATACTTTCTGGAGAGCTATCGAGGTACAGTGCTAGGAATAGGGATATACAAGTACGGTGTCCGGAAGGGAGATATACAGCTGTACTGTGTTTTAGGGAGATACGGTGAAACCCTACTTGGAGGGCCATATTATATCCCCTGATATATGTCTATCTAAATATATCCCCTGATATATATTTACCAAAATATATCCCCTGAGCTTGGAGGCTCAGGGGATATATTTTGATTTAGTACTTGGAAGGAATATCCTGATATACTTTCCTTTGAAGGAAGATATGCTGATATTGATGAGGAAGGGAAGATTTTGCGAGGACACATAAGGCGCCAAGCCTGGACAGGACGCAAGAAATCCATGGTTGCCTTGGATGAAGAGGAGGAGGGGGGGGGGGGGAGTGGAAGGATGTAAGGAAAGTGTTGTAAGAAGCTGACTGGTTATCACAGCCGCCAACAGATGGAAGCACTCTGCAGGCTTCCAACCCAAAGATGTTTCCACCGACCAGAGGAAACGAATTTCTTATATATATAACCTTCAACAATGGTTTTCGCCATCCGTAAGGGACCATAGAAACGCAATATACGCACAAACACAAACACGCACACATGCGCGAGCAAACACACACACACAAAAAGGAAGCTACGAAATATCACGCAGACTCTGACCCAACGACCAAACACAACCGGGCCACGGACTCTGACCCAACGACCAAACACAACCGGGCCACGGACTCTGACCCAACGACCAAACACAACCGGGCCACGGACTCTGACCCAACGACCAAACACAACCGGGCCACGGACTCTGACCCAACGACCAAACACAACCGGGCCACGGACTCTGACCCAACGACCAAACACAACCGGGCCACGGACTCTGACCCAACGACCAAACACAACCGGGCCACGGACTCTGACCCAACGACCAAACACAACCGGGCCACGGACTCTGACCCAACGACCAAACACAACCGGGCCACGGACTCTGACCCAACGACCAAACACAACCGGGCCACGGACTCTGACCCAACGACCAAACACAACCGGGCCACGGACTCTGACCCAACGACCAAACACAACCGGGCCACGGACTCTGACCCAACGACCAAACACAACCGGGCCACGGACTCTGACCCAACGACCAAACACAACCGGGCCACGGACTCTGACCCAACGACCAAACACAACCGGGCCACGGACTCTGACCCAACGACCAAACACAACCGGGCCACGGACTCTGACCCAACGACCAAACACAACCGGGCCACGGACTCTGACCCAACGACCAAACACAACCGGGCCACGGACTCTGACCCAACGACCAAACACAACCGGGCCACGGACTCTGACCCAACGACCAAACACAACCGGGCCACGGACTCTGACCCAACGACCAAACACAACCGGGCCACGGACTCTGACCCAACGACCAAACACAACCGGGCCACGGACTCTGACCCAACGACCAAACACAACCGGGCCACGGACTCTGACCCAACGACCAAACACAACCGGGCCACGGACTCTGACCCAACGACCAAACACAACCGGGCCACGGACTCTGACCCAACGACCAAACACAACCGGGCCACGGACTCTGACCCAACGACCAAACACAACCGGGCCACGGACTCTGACCCAACGACCAAACACAACCGGGCCACGGACTCTGACCCAACGACCAAACACAACCGGGCCACGGACTCTGACCCAACGAACAAACACAACCGGGCCACGGAACAACCGGGCCACGGAACAACGTGAACATACACAAGAAAGAAAGAATTTCCAGAACGGACGACTGTTGTAGCTCGCACGCTCGCTCTCTCTCTCGCACGCTCGCTCTCTCTCTCTCTCTCTCTCTCTCGCACGCTCGCTCTCTCTCTCGCACGCTCGCTCTCTCTCTCTCTCGCACGCTCGCTCTCTCTCTCGCACGCTCGCTCTCTCTCTCGCACGCTCGCTCTCTCTCTCGCACGCTCGCTCTCTCTCTCGCACGCTCGCTCTCTCTCTCTCCCTCTCTCGCACGCTCGCTCTCTCTCTCTCTCTCTCTCTCTCTCTCTCTCTCTCTCTCTCTCTCTCTCTCTCTCTCTCCTCTCTCTCTCTCTCTCTCTCTCTCTCTCTCTCTCTCTCTCTCTCTCTCTCTCTCTCTCTCTCTCTCTCTCTCTCTCTCTCTCTCTCCTCTCTCTCTCTCTCTCCTCTCTCTCTCTCTTTCTCTCTCTCGCTCGCTCGCTCTCTCTCTCTCTCCCTCTCTCTCTCTCTCTCTCTCTCTCTCTCTCTCTCTCTCTCTCTCTCTCTCTCTCTCTCTCTCTCGCTCTCTCTCTCTCTCTCACATGACGGCCAACACACACACAAACACACACACATACAAACACCAATTATACACGCAAAAATTATCAGGATTAGAACGGAGGAAGATAATATGACGCTACATGATGACCTAGACAGACTGAATGAATGGTCAGATAAATGGCTACTGAAGTTCAACCCGAGTAAATGTAAGGTAATGAAACTAGGCAGTAGAAACAGGTCATACACAGGATACAAAATGGGAGATGAAGTCTTGCATGAAACGGACAGAGAGAAAGATCTAGGAGGTGATATCACACCAAATATGTCTCCTGAAGCCCACTTCAATCGAACAACATCTGTGGCGTATGCGAGGCTGGCTAATATTATAACTGCCTTCAGGAACTTTGTATACCACATATGTAAGACCAATCCTGGAGTATGCGGCCCTAGCATGGAGCCCGTACCTTGTCAAGCACAAAACGAAGCTTGAAAAAGTTCAGAGGTATGCCACAAGGCTATTCCCAGAACTAAGAGGCATGAGTTACGAGGAAAGGCTGTGTGAAATGCACCTCACGACACTGGAAGACAGAAGAGTAAGGGGAGACATGATCACTGCCTACAAAATTCTTAGAGGAATTCTAGGTGAGTACACATACACACACACACACACACACACACACACACACACACACACACACACACACACACACACACACATTCACACACAGACCCACATGGAGGACCAGAAACATGGAGAGCTAAGCTGCTGGACGTGGAAACAAGAAACTTTCTAAGCCAGCACATCAAAGAACCAACAAGAATGAGAGGAGAGATGAACCAGGAATGCTTGATTTGATATTTACCCTAAATGAGTGGGATATAAGGGAAGTTAAGATGGAAGCACCCTTGGGAAAGAGTGACCACAGTGTATTGAACTTTGAGTACCTGGTAGAGCTAGGACTTATCTCCCCCCAAAAAGAACTAGGAATCAAAAGGCTGGCATACCGAAAGGGGAATTATGAACAGATGAGAAGTTTCCTAAGTGAAATACCTTGGGACACAGACCTCAGTAGACAAGTCTGTACAGGGTATGATGGACTATGTTACCCAAAAGTGTCAGGAGGCAGTAAACAGGTTCATCCCGGCCCAAAGGGAAAATTCCGAGAAGCAACAGAAGAATCCATGGTATAATAGGGCATGTATGGAAGCGAAGAAACTGAACAAAAGGGCGTGGAGGAACTTCCGGAATAACAGAACACCAGAAAGCAGAGGAGAGATACCAGAGAACCAGGAATGAGTACGTCAGGGTGAGAAGAGAAGCAGAGAAAAGTTTTGAAAATGATATAGCAAACAAAGCCAAGACCGAACCAAAGCTACTCCACAGTCACTATCAGAAGGAAAACAACAGTGAAAGAACAGGTATTGAAACTTAGAACAGGCGAGGACAGGTATACAGAGAATGACAGAGAGGTGTGTGAAGAACTCAACAAGAGGTTCCAGGAGGTCTTCACAATAGAACAAGGTGAGGTCACTGTGCTAGGAGAAAGGGAGGTAAACCAGGCGGCCTTGGAAGAGTTTGAAATTACGAGAGAGGAGGTCAAGAGACACCTACTGGATCTGGATGTTAGAAAGGCTGTTGGTCCAGATGGGATCTCACCATGGGTACTGAAAGAGTGTGCAGAGGCACTTTGCTTGCCACTCTCCATAGTGTATAGTAAGTCACTGGAGACGGGAGACCTCCCAGAAATATGGAAGACGGCGAATGTGGTCCCAATATACAAAAAGGGCGACAGGCAAGAGGCACTGAACTACAGGCCAGTGTCCTTGACTTGTATACCATGCAAGGTGATGGAGAAGATCGTGAGAAAAAGCCTGGTAACACATCTGGAGAGAAGGGACTTCGTGACAAATCGCCAACATGGGTTCAGGGAGGGTAAATCTTGCCTTACAGGCTTGATAGAATTTTACGATCAGGTGACAAAGATTAAGCAAGATAGAGAGGCCTGGGCGGACTGCATTTTCTTGGATTGTCGGAAAGCCTTTGACACAGTACCGCATAAGAGGCTGGTACATAAGCTGGAGAGACAGGCAGGTGTAGCTGGTAAGGTGCTCCAGTGGATAAGGGAGTATCTAAGCAATAAGAAGCAGAGAATTACGGTGAGGGGTGAGACCTCCGATTGGCGTGAAGTCACCAGTGGAGTCCCACAGGGCTCTGTACTCGGTCCTATGTTGTTTCTGATATATGTAAATGATCTCCCGGAAGGTATCGATTCATTTCTCTCAATGTGTGCGGACGATGCTAAAATTATGAGAAGGATTAAAACAGAAGAGGACTGTTTGAGGCTTCAAGAAGACCTAGACAAGCTGAAGGAATGGTCGAACAAATGGTTGTTAGAGATTAACCCAACCAAATGTAATGTAATGAAGATAGGTGTAGGGAGCAGGAGGCCAGAAACAAGGTATCATCTGGGAGAGGAAATTCTTCAGGAGTCAGAGAAGGAAAAAGACTTGGGGGTTGATATCACGCCAGACCTGCCTCCTGCAGCACATATCAAGCGGATAACATCAGCGGCATATGCCAGGCTGGCCAACATACGAACGGCATTCAGAAACTTGTGTAAAGAATCATTCAGAACTTTGTATACCACATATGTCAGGCCAATCCTGGAGTATGCAGCCCCAGCATGGAGTCCATATCTAGTCAAGGATAAGACTAAACTGGAAAAGGTTCAAAGGTTTGCCACCAGACTAGTACCCGAGCTGAGAGGTATGAGCTACGAGGAGAGACTACGGGAATTAAACCTCACTTCGCTGGAAGACAGAAGAGTTAGGGGGGACATGATCACTACATTCAAGATTCTGAAGGGAATTGATAGGGTAGATAAAGACAGTCTATTTAACAGAAGGGGAACACGCACAAGGGGACAAAGGTGGAAACTGAGTGCCCAAATGAGCCACAGAGATATTAGAAAGAACTTTTTTAGTGTCAGAGTGGTTGAGAAATGGAATGCATTAGGGGGTGATGTGGTAGAGGCAGACTCCATACACAGTTTCAAGTGTAGATATGATAGAGCCCGATAGGCTCAGGAATCTGTACACCTGTTTATTGACGGTTGAGAGGCGGGACCAAAGAGCCAGAGCTCAACCCCCGCAAACACAACTAGGTGAGTACAACTAGGTTAGTACACACACACACCCCGTCCCGCGCGGAGTACTTGCTCACCTAGTTTGTTTAGCAGATCAAGCAAGGTAATATGGAGCCCCTGTCTTTGGCTAGGTGTTTACTGCAATGACAAGGTCAGAAAGGGCTTCAAGATCAATCACCAGCAGGGAGGAGGAGAAGGACAAATTCATAGACAAATTTTGGGAGCCGGTCGGCCGAGTGGACAGCACGCTGGACCTGTGATCCTGTGGTCCTGGGTTCGATCCCAGGCGCCGGCGAGAAACAATGGGCAGAGTTTCTTTCACCCTATGCTCCTGTTCCCTAGCAGTAAAATAGGTACCTGGGTGTTAGTCAGCTGTCACGGGCTGCTTCCTGGGGGTGGAGGCCAGGTCGAGGACCGGGCCGCGGGGACACTAAAGCCCCGAAATCATCTCAAGATAACCTCAAGAATAGGAAAATTTGTAGAGAGAAGGGACGATTGGATGAAGGAACTAATCAAAGGGATTGAAAGCGAGTTAATTCAGCAAATACAGGATGCGGTTCAGAGACAGAAACAAGAACTTATGCTCTATATTCTGGAATAGATTAGGAAAGGCAGAGAAGACTGGGAGAGGGAATATATTCGGATTACAAATGAATTAGGAAGGATTAACAGTATGGCTAAAGACAGGGGTTTAGTGGGGGATGGATTTGTGAGTGAGGTTGGAGATACCCAGGGAAGAGGCTACCAGCATGAGCGCGACTCACTGAGAAGGAAGATCATTATAATACAATGATTATTCGAATCTAGGGCAGAAACAAGACAAGAAAGGATGGAGATGGAAAAATATGAATTGCATGAGATATTGAGATGTATTGGGGCCGAGATGGCAGCAAACGAGGTGGAACTCAGCCGCCGGGTTGGACCTTACAATTGTACCAAGAACAGACCTGTTCTGTTACAATTCTACAATGAAGAGGCTGTGGAGTACATAATGAAGAGCAAGCATTTACTCAGAGGAAGTGAAGCACATTACAATGTGTTTATTGAAAGGTATATGACGAAAGATGAACAAACAGCCCACAGGGCGAGATGGCAAGCACGGTACCATAACCCTAGACTTTCATGTAGCCTCACCTCCCAGGTCACCTCCCAGGTCACCTCCCAGGTCACCTCCCAGGTCACCACACAGGTCACCACACAGGTCACCTCCCAGGTCACCTCCCAGGTCACCTCCCAGGTCACCACACAGGTCACCTCCCAGGTCACCACACAGGTCACCACACAGGTCACCTCCCAGGTCACCACACAGGTCACCTCCCAGGTCACACCCTCCCCAACTCCCCCTCCTATACATTTTCCCTGCTTCAACCCCCAACAACTCCTCCAGTCCCCTGCTACATCGCACATGTCAACGACCCTCACGGGACAAGCCATACCTTCCCCAAACCCGCCTCCCCACCCCTCCAACTGCCCTGCTCCTTCTCCCCCATTGCCTTCAATTCCACCTGCTCCATCCCGGCTTCCTCTTCCCCTCACCCTCAAACCCCACCCAATCCTCACCCCTCCTCTACACCCCCGGCTTCCATATAACCCCCTCACCTTTTGACCCCCCTAACACCTCTCCCCATCTCCCTCTTCCCCTCTTCTACCTCAAAACCCCCACCTACCCCTGATTCCCCCTGACTAATACACCCTTTCTTCCACTCTCAGCACCCATGCTCCATTCTCCTTTCAGCCCTCTGCCCCCCATTATCTCTCTCCCCCCCAACCTCTCAACCTCTTTCTGACTCTCAGCATAACTCTACTTCTCAACTCCCCTATGCCATTCAGACCCTCACAAATTTTCTGAACCACTATGCGCTTCCTACCCCCCTAGATGCCCAACCCCCATTCGCCCACCAGGTAACCCCAGGCATCCCCATAGCACCCCCCCGGACACCCCCCCAGCCCCCCGTCGCCCCCCAGACACCCCCAGTCCCCCCAGACCCCGTGAAAAGGGGAACTCTGGCACCACAGTTTCCAAGAAGAGTCTCAAGGTTTGGTACACCAATGATGATGGGGTATCCAACAAAGCAGAAGAGGTAAAAGAAAGAGTTAATGAGGCAAACCCAGACATAGTTGCAACAGTGGAAACTAAAATAAATGGCATGATCTTGGATGCAATCTTTCCAGAGGGGTACCAGGTGATAAGAAAACAAAGAACACAGAGACAGGGAGGGGAGTAGCGCACCTAATAAAGTGGAAATGGAAGTTTGATGACCTGGAACATCAGAGTACCAATGAAAGCACGAGCTTCATACAAGGAATTCTGTCAGCAGATGGGAAGAAGATTGTGATCTTGATACTCTACAATCCCCCACCAAACAGTAGAAGGCCCAGGCAGGAGTATGATGACAGCAACAAGACATGTGTGGATGAACTGCAGTGGGCAGCAACAATAACGCATAGAATGAGAGCGAAGCTGCTGGTCATGGGGGACCTAATTCATGGAGAGATAAATTGGGAAACAAGGAATCCCCATGGCGGGGAGGAGACCAGGGGAGCGAAGTTAGTAGACGTTATTGACAGGAATTTCCTAACACAGCATGTGAAGGAAGACACAAGGGAAAGAGGAGGGGATACGCCGAGCCTATTAGACCTAATTTTCACCCAGAATGTAGAAGACATCGAGAATTTGGAACATGAAATACCTCTAGGGGCCAGTGACCACTGTGTCCTAGTCTTTGACTACATGATGGAACTCAAAGTTGTGTCCAAAGGACAGGAGGTCCGGGAAAGGAGAGTTGACTACAGGAAAGGGGACTACAGAAGGATAAGGGACTACCTGGGAGAAGTGCAGTGGGAGGAGGAAATTAGAGGAAAAACAGTGCAAGGTATGATGAACCAGGTCATAGGAAATGGAAGGAGGCTGAAGAGAGATTTATTCCAACAGTAAAGGAAAAAAGCAGGAGGGAATATAATAACCCATGGTTTAATAGACAGTGTCAGGAAGCAAAACAGAGAAGCAGGTGGGAGTGGCAGAAGTACAAAAGACAAAGGACACAGGACAACAGGATTAGATGTAACAGAGCTAGGAACGATTACATTAACATAAGACGAGTATCGGAAAGAAATTACGAGCAATGATATTGCAATCAAAGCGAAAAAACAACCTAAACTACTACATAGCCATATATGAAGGAAGATATCGGTAAATGACGAAGTGACAATGCTGAGGAAAACACAAGTGGCATATACAGAAAATGACAAGGAAATCTGAGAGGTACTGAATGCAAGTTTCCATGAAGTGTTCACAACAGAGCCTGAGTGGCTCTCATTGTTAGAAGGGATTACCCTAGACAGAAGATTATCAGATATAGAGGTGACAGTAGAGGAGGTAATGAAACAGTTGAAAACACTGGATGCAACTAAAGCGATTGGACCAGACAAAGTATCACCGTGGATACTAAAAGAGGCAGCGTAGGCCCTCAGCGTGCCTCTGACAATGATCTTTAATGAGTCACTTACGTCGGGAGAATTACCCAGTTGCTGGAAGAGCACAAATGTCGTTCCGATTTTCAAAAAAGGAGATTAGGGAAGAGGCACTCAACTACAGACCCGTATCACTGAGAAGCATCCCCTGCAAAATACTTGAAAGAATAATTAGGCTAAGACTTGTTGCACACCTGGAGAGTATTGGGTTTGTAAACAAACGTCAACATGGGTTCTGGACTGGAAAATCATGCCTTTCAAACCTTTTGGAATTCTATGATAAAATAACAAGGATAAGGCAGGACAGAGAAGGCTGGGCGGACTGCATATTTCTAGACTGCCAGAAGGCCTTTGATACAGTACCGCACATGAGACTGCTATTACAAACTTGAGAGGCAGGCAGGAGTAAGCGGAACGGCCCTTTTATGGGTGAGGAATTACGTAACAGGAAGGAGCCAGAGAGTAATGGTAAGGGGCGAGAAGTCGGACTGGCAAACAGTAACGAGTGGAGTACCTCAAGGATCGGTGCTGGGACCAATCCTCTTTCTTATTTACGTAAATGATATGTTTATAGTAGTGGAAGTCCTACATGTCAATGTTTGCGGATGACGCAAAATTAATTGAGAAGAGTTGTGACAGATGAGGATTGTAGGATTCTCCAAGAGGACCTGGACAGATTGCAGAGATGGTCAGAGAAATGGCTACTGGAGTTCAACAAGAGTAAATGTAAAGTTATGGAAATGAGATCAGATGATAGGCGGCCAAAGAGACAGTACACAATGAAAGGGAACTGCCTACAGTTAACGATTCGAGAAAGAGACCTGGGAGTGGACGTAACACCTAACCTAAATACCGAGGGGCATATAAATAGGATAACGACACTGGCGAAAGTGAGAACTTCATTCAGAAACCTAAGTGAGGAGGCTTTTAGGGTACTGTACACTGCCTACGTGAGACCAGTCTTAGAGTATGCCGCACCATCATGGAGTCCCCACCTGAAGAAACACATAAAGAAACTGGAAAATGTTCAGAAGTTTGCAACGAGGCTTGTCCCAGAATTACGATGGATGGGATATGAAGAGCGCCTGAAAGAACTGAACCTTACAACACTAGAAAAAAGTAGGGAGAGAGGGGATATGATAGGAACATATAAAATACTCAGGGGGAATTGACAAATTGGAGATAGATGAAATGTTCACACGCAATAGTAACAGAACGAAGGGCCATGGGTGGAAGCTGGAAACTCAGATGAGTCACAGAAATGTTAGGAAGTATTCTTTTAGCGTGCGAGTAGTGGAAAAATGGAGTGCACTTAAATTAAGGAACAGGTTGTGGAAGCAAACTACATTCATAATTTTAAGACTAGATATGATAGGGAAATGGGACAGGAGTCATTGCTGTAAACAACTGATGGCTAGAAAGGCGGGATCCAAGAGCCAATGCTCGATCCTGCAAGCACAAATAGGTGAGTACAAATAGGTGAGTACACACACATACACAGAAGAATTCACACTGATATATTGCCTGGGCGGAGAACTTGTGCGAGCGCCATGCATAAACCCAGACTTGCATATTTTGATAAAATTATGGTCACGGCTGAATGAGAAATGCACCGGAGAGACGGGCGCCTCACACAGGGAGTGTGTGAGTGTGAGTGTGATAGTGTGTGTACTCACCTAGTGGTATTCACCTAGTAGTGCTTGCGGGGGTTGAGCTCTACTCTTTGGTCCCGCCTCTGAATTGTCAATTTAATGGTGTACAGGTTCCTGAGCCTATTGGGCTCTATCATATCTACACTTGAAACTGTGTATGGAGTCAGCCTCCACCACATTACTTCCTAATGCATTCCATTTCTCAACCACTCTGACACTACAAAAGTTCTTTCTAATATCTCTGTGGCTCATTTGGGCACTCAGTTTCCACCTGTGTCCCCTAGTGCGTGTGCCCCTTGTGTTAAATAGCCTGTCTTTATCAACCCGGACGATTCCCTTGAGAATCTTGTAAGTGGTGATCATGTCCTCCCCTAACTCTCCTGTCTTCCAACGAAGTGAGGTTTAATTCCCGTAGTCTCTCCTAATGCATTCTATTTGTCAATCACTCTGACTCTAAAAAAGTTTTTTTCTAATATCTCTGAGCGTGTGTGTGTGCGTGTGTGTACTCACCTAGTTGTACTCACCTAGTTGTGTATGCAGGATCGAGCATTGACTCTTGGATCCCGCCTTTCGAGCATCGGTTGTTTACAGCAATGACTCCTGTCCCATTTCCCTATCATACCTGGTTTTAAAATTATGAATAGTATTTGCTTCCACAACCTGTTCCTGAAGTGCATTCCATTTTCCCACTACTCTCACGCTAAAAGAAAACTTCCTAACATCTCTGTGACTCATCTGAGTTTCAAGCTTCCATCCATGTCCCCTCGTTCTGTTACTATTCCGTGTGAACATTTCGTCTATGTCCACTCGGTCAATCCCTCTGAGTATTTTATACGTTCCTATCATGTCCCCCCTCTCCCTTCTTCTTTCTAGTGTCGTAAGGCACAGTTCCCTCAGGCGCTCCTCATACCCCATCCCTCGTAGCTCTGGGACGAGTCTCGTTGCAAACCTCTGAACCTTTTCTAGTTTCATTATATGCTTCTTCAGATGGGGACTCCATGATGAGGCGGCATACTCTAAGACTGGCCTCACGTAGGCAGTGTAAAGCGCCCTAAGTGCCTCATTACTTAGGTTTCTGAATGATGTTCTAACTTTTGCCAGTGTAGAGTACGCTGCTGTCGTTATCCTATTTATATGTGCCTCAGAAGATAGATTAGGTGTTACGTCCACACCCAGGTCTCTTTCGCGCGTCGTCACAGGTAGGCTGTTCCCCTTCATTGTGTACTGTCCCTCTGGTCTCCTATCTCCTAGTCCCATTTCCATAACTTTACATTTGCTCGTGTTGAATTCCAGTAGCCATTTCTCTGACCATCTCTGCAACCTGTCCAGGTCCTCTTGGAGGATCCTGCAATCCTTATCGGTCACAATTCTTCTCATCAACTTTGCGTCATCCGCAAACATCGACATGTAGGACTCTACGCTTGTAAACATGTCGTTA
>NC_091223.1:8332010-8354510 GCF_040958095.1 Procambarus clarkii | reverse complement strand
CAATACCCAGCCACACAATACCCAGCCACACAATACCCAGCCACACAATACCCAGCCACACAATACCCAGCCAAACAATACCCAGCCAAACAATACCCAGCCACACAATACCCAGCCACACAATACCCAGCCACACAATACCCAGCCACACAATACCCAGCCAAACAATACCCAGCCACACAATACCCAGCCACACAATACCCAGCCACACAATACCCAGCCACACAATACCCAGCCACACAATATCCAGCCACACAATACCCAGCCACACAATACCCAGCCACACAATACCCAGCCACACAATACCCAGCCACACAATACCCAGCCACACAATACCCAGCCACACAATACCCAGCCACACAATACCCAGCCACACAAACATCTAAACAAGCAGCAACAGGGTCGACTCAACGGGCAGATGCAGCAGCTACCTCTTAATCCATCAGTTAGAGCACAAACCTCTCAACAAACATCTGCAGGAGCTTTCCGACATGCACCTACATAGAATATAGCATATACTAAGTATATACATATGCATAACATATATATATATTTGTATATATATATATATATATATATATATATATATATATATATATATATATATATATATATATATATATATATATATATGTCGTACCTAGTAGCCAGAACGCACTTCTCAGCCTACTATGCAAGGCCCGATTTGCCTAATAAGCCAAGTTTTCATGAATTAATGTTATTTCGACTACCTAACCTACCTAACCTAACCTAACCTAACTTTTCCGGCTACCTAATCTAACCTTACCTATAAAGATAGGTCAGGTTAGGTTAGGTAGGGTTGGTTAGGTTCGGTCAAAATTAACTTAGATATATGACCGAACCTAACCAACCCTACCTAACCTAACCTAACCTATCTTTATAGGTTAGGTTAGGTTAGGTAGCCGAAAAAGTTAGGTTAGGTTAGGTTAGGTAGGTTAGGTAGTCGAAAAATAATTAATTCATGAAAACTTGGCTTATTAGGCAAATCGGGCCTTGCATTGTAGGCAGAGAAGTGCGTTCTGGCTACTAGGTACGACATATATATATATATATATATATATATATATATATATATATATATATATATATATATATATATATATATATATATATATATATATATATATATATATATTAGTATATTTTGGTAGCAGTCTTTCCTGTAGACATATATTATTAAATATGACCGAAAAAGTAAGATTAATAATTCTAACACGAATTTTCTCAATCTTTCGTACATTTCTTCTCACTGTTGGAGGTAATTCAAAAATCAATTCTCCAAAATTCATTTTTATTTCTAGTCTTATTTCTAGTTGTGGGAAGACAACCAAACTCTTCCCACCCAACCCATCCCACAACCAAACCATCGCCAGAGAAATCCTAGTAAACAACACAGAAATCATCGATAGATACAGCGATAGCAGGCGGCTTGACGTTTGCGAGGCACTACACATTAAGAAGTCAACACCAGCAATCAACAGCCAATTAATGCACAACTATATTCTACCCACCTCAAGACTCCGCTCCAATATAGAAGCATCAAGAAATATAGACCAATAGGCTTTCTACAATCACTTCCATTTCAATACCCATTGTTTCGTGTTCTGTCTTGTGTTGATGAAATTAATACCCTATTAATGCCACCTCTTGTTCTGTCTTGTGTTGATGAAATTAATACCCTATTAATGCCACCTCACCCCATCCACCTCACTCAAATGTAGATATAAACAAAATCGGAGATGTGTAAGTTCTATTCAGTTGTGTATTTGTAAACTAAAGTCTTTGAAAATGTAATAAGTTATACGAAACGCGCTCGTGTCGCGTCAGACTAGAAATAAAAATGAATTTTGGAGAATTGATTTTTGAATTGCCTCCAACAGTGAAAAGAAATGTACGAAAGATTGAGAAAATTCGTGTTAGAATTATTAATCTTACTTTTTCGGTCATATTTAATAATATATATATTAATATATGCCTTCAAATGTTCAAATATTAAATGATATATATATATATAAATATATATATATTGCATTTGAGAGCACGTTATTATATTAGCACGTGCATTTGAGAGCACTGTGCTCTCAGCCACAGCTCAGAATGGAAGCAAGTCGACGAAGAACTCTGTAGGGTAAGGCAGGTCCTAGTCAACAACGGCTTCTCCAATGGTTTCGTCGAAGACATCATAAGAAGGAAAGTGAAACGCCATGCAACCTCTGAAGAGACAATTAACACAACACCTATACCCCCTATTAGACTATTTTACAGGAACTTCTTTTCCACAGCTCATAAAACGGAGGAAAGGGTCCTGAAAGATATATCTGTGTGTGTGTGTGTGTGTGTGTGTGTGTGTGTGTGTGTGTGTGTGTGTGTGTGTGTGTGTGTGTGTGTGTGTGTGTGTGTGTGTGTTCACTTAGTTGTGTTTGCGGGGGTTGAGCTTTGCTCTTTCGGCCCACCTCTCAACTGTCAATCAGACTGTTTACTAACTACTGTTTTTCCACGCCACACACACACACACACCCCAGGAAGCAGCCCGTGACTGCTGACTAACTCCCAGGTACCTATTTACTGCTAGGTAACAGGGGCATTCAGGGTGAGAGAAACTTTCCTCATTTGTTTCTGCCTGGTGAGGGAATCGAACCCGCGCCACAAAATTACGAGTTCTGCGCGATATCCACCAGGGTACCAGGCCCCTAGTGTGTGTGTGTGTGTGTGTGTGTGTGAGTGTGTGTGGGTGTTGTTGAATGTGATCGAAAAGGTAAGATTAATAATTCTAATTCTAACACTAATTTTCTCAATATTTCTTATGTTTTTCTTTACTGTCAGTGGCAATGGAAATATCAATTCTAAAATACTTCAATTTTATTTATGGTCTGACACCTGAACGCGTTTCGTAATGGCTAATTACATTTTCAAAGACTTAATTTACACACAAATTCATCGTACTTATACTCCATTGGGTGAGGTGATATGGTACAAAAGTTTTCGATGAGGTGAACAAACTTGTGACAAATACAAGTCAGAACACTAAACTATGGGTATAACTTGCATATGAGAACATAGGAATGGAAGTAACTGCAGAAGGCCTATTGGCCCAAAATTCCTCTTGCTGCTCTGTTGGTTCGAGGTCTTGAAGTGGGTAGAATATAGTTGTGCATTAATTGGCTGTTGATTGCTGGTGTTAACTTTTTCATGTGTAGTGCTTCGCTGATGTCGAGTCTCCTGCTATCGCTCTACCTATCGATGATTTCTGTGTTTTTGTTAGGATTTCTCTGGTGATGGTCTGGTTGTGAGAAGAGATTATATGTTCCTTGATGGAGCCCTGTTGTTTATACACTATTAATCGCCTGGAAAGAGACGTTGTTGTTGTTGTGCCTATATACCGAGTTCTTTGGGGCTTACAGTCCCCAAGTGGGCATTTAAAGGCATAGACGACGTTGGTTTCCTTCAACACGTTCTGCTTTGTGTTTGGGGAGTTTTTCATGAGTAGGTTGGCCGTTTTGGACAATTGACAATTTACTACGATACCAAAAAAATACCAATGTGGCTCTGCAACGCATATGGGTTGTTGAGCCACAGCATCCATCCCCTGTCCTCCAGTCCTTCCCACCATTCCCCACTTCCCTGTCCTCTCGTCCTCCCAACCATTCCCCTCTCCACCAGTCTCCTCGTCCTACCCACCATCCCCCACTCCTCTGTCCCTCTTGTCCTTCCCACCATTCACCATTCCCCCATCACTTCGTTACCCCATCCCCATCTCCCTTGTCCCCTTGTCCTCCCCACCATTTCCCCCTCCCCTGTCTCCTCGTCCTCTTACAATCCCAACTCCCATCCCCTCGTCCTCCCCACCATTCCCCATTCCTTCGTCCAATGCATTCCCAAATGATCTGATTTTCCCATCAGAAAATTGGAAACATCAAATGATCTGATGTTCCCATCACTGAAAAATGTGAAGAACAGTTAAAAAAAAAGAAATGGAAAACAATAAAATAATACAAAAATAAACTATACTCACGAAATAAATGATATAGTAAACAACACAGCACAATTGTAATGCAATGTCACACAGAATAATTAAATAAAAATGAAAATAAATTGAAATCTATGAAAATTAAATTTATCAATGCAATCAGAAACATTGAAATGGAATCGTACCATATTTAGTATAGCGAATGTTGCTCCTAGTGCAACAGATGGCGTTGTTTTTCAAAAACAGCATATTTTTACCTGTCACAGGTGTGGCATCTATACTAATTCTCACGAAATGAACGGTATGGTAAACAACACAGCTCAATTCCAACTCAATGTCACAAATAATTAAATCAAAATGAAAATAAAACTGAAGTTATGAAAATTAAATTTATCAATGCAATCGGGAACACTGACATGGAATCGTAAATATTTATATTTACTATATTTAGAATACCATGTGTTGCTCTTATGTGCAACAGATGGAGCTGTTTTTCAAAAAGTACATGTTTTTTTCCTGCCACAAGTGTGGCATCTATATAGTAGGTATATAAAAACATATGTGTATTCGAATGAAACGTTGTTTCAAAATTTCAAAGCGTTGAGGAACTTTCAGCGTGTGTTGCTTTTTCGTCCAACAAATGGCGCTGTTTTCACACGATTTTTCACATAAAAACACACGAGTATTCGAATGCAACGTTTTGGCAAAATTTCAAAGCAATCGGTAAAGAGGTCTTGAAGATTTCCGTCACATGAAAACTCACATGAAAAAACACAGTTTTTCCAATAAAAACATGTTTTTACCTGTCAAAGACGTGACATCTATATAGAAGGTATATAAAAACACGCTAGTATACTAATGGATCGTTGAGTCAGAATTTGAAAGCAATCGGTGGAGAACTTTCGGAGATTAGCGATTTTGAACAAACGAGGATTTACATTTTTTTTATATAGATATATTTATATATACTGTGGTATATAGTGTCAACAGTCACGTATATGGCAGCCGCAAACTTTGTGAGATAACCACCCACACAGCACAAATTCCTCCCTTCCTAGACGTGCAACCCAAAGAAGCAGTTCTTCCAAAATCCAACAAACAGTTCCCAAAGTCGTAAAACATTAATGATAATAACCAAGGAATAGTAGATAGATGACGCTTCAATGATGAGCACCAGAAACAATCATACAATCAGCTCGACGAACATGGTAGATAATGTAATCACCGAGAACACTTTGAATAGACATGCTGCACAAAGAAAAGCGAGTAAAGACAAGCTAAACTTCTTGGAAGGGATCATCAGCAAGCTTAAGCTAATATATCTAGCCTTCCAACCAGCACAGGAACAAAAGAATTCCCGCAAAGCACTCAAAGTCATCCTGAATATGCTTAACTATTACCCTGACCCTTCAAGCCATATACCAGACACAAGTCACACTCATCCTGGCCCTCCATCACCTTGGAACATGTATACGCACAACATACCCTGCACCACTAGTATACGCACAACATACCCTGCACCACTAGTATACGCACAACATACCCTGCACCACTAGTATAATAATGACCAGCCGTGAAAGACTAATTGACAGCGTGTTTACTTTCTCTGCTGACATCAGGGTTTCAGAACTGACATTAGAGACCGAACACTTAATGCCTTACAAGCTTGAAATTTTGGTAACTGTCGTGTCCTTTCTTAATGACTCAGTCCCAGTTAACTATGGACGAATCACGGGATAATCTAAAATAACACAGTAAACTCAGACATCCTGTCAGTGGTGAAGGTGGTGAAGTCCGCTCTCAAAGCACTGCCTTTTTTCTACCACAGACGTGGCCACACATTTACAATGCTAACTAGCGTATATTAATTTTCTTCTGTCCTCCGTGGACAGGGTTAGAGATCTGTTAAACATATAGTTCAGTGATATTTTTAACAATTGACCACAGAAGGTGATTGTAGTGATTGCAAAATGCTAATATAACCTACAAACAAAAATACACATATTTACTTCTGTCCTAAATAAACCATGTTCGAGGTGTCTTTTTACATAGTGCCATTAATGTGCGTTTACAATGGTGAAATACAATTCTGACCAGGTTCTACATATTCTGTATACACTGTATTACATACATATTATATATATATATATATATATATATATATATATATATATATATATATATATATATATATATATATATATATATATATATATACATATTGGTAGCAGTCTTTTTTGTGAACATATATTATTAAATATGACCGAAAAAGTAAGATTAATAATGGTAACACGAATTTTCTCAATATTTCTTATGTTTCTCTTCACTGTCGATGGTAATTGAAAAATCAATTCTCCAAAATTCATTTTTATTTCTAGTCTGACGCGACACTTTGAACGTGTTTCGTAATAACTTATTACATATTCAAAGACTTTAGTTTACACACACACAACTGTAACCTGCAAACACTAAACAAGTTCAACTTTGCTATAATTTAAACGGCTTTCATTTTATATACCTGCATTTAGGTGAGGTGATATGTTACAACAGTTTTGGATGAGGTGAAAACAAACTTTCAACATAAGACAGAACACGAAACAATGGGTATAATATTGGGTAAGTTAAAGGGAAGAATGGAAGTAACTGCAGAGGGCCTATTGGCCCATATTTCTTGATGCTTCTATATTGGTGCGGAGTCTTGAATTTTGGAGAATTGATTTTTCAATTTCTTACTTTTTCGGTCATATTTAATATATATATATATATATATATATATATATATATATATATATATATATATATATATATATATATATATATATATATATACATACTCATACATTTATGTCTCTCCCTCTTTGACAGGGTAAGATAGCTGCTATGGAAACTAGTGTGTTTTTAAACACTTAACCACTGAAAATGATTAAGGCGCTTTTACAAGGTAATATTATAGTTACATCACATATATTGCTATAACTGATGGATTACATAGCCAATGTTGGGTACAAGTCCACCAATATATCATTAAGTGTTCCAGTATTCATATAGTGTTTACAAAGTTGGAAGTCACCATGCCCAGCCACTTAGCATGGACATCCATTAGGCTATAGACAAAGACCCTGGAACCAATTCCTTTTTAAATATAGCAGTCACCCTCAATGACAGACCCGTTATCACGTAATATATATCTGAGTGAATATCTAGAGGAGCTTCTATTTTAAAACCAATGTCAACACTTCATCTTTGTAAGAGACGGGAGCCAACACCAGGGGCCACGAGCACATATCCATTTACAATCAATATCGGTCTAACGAACTACGTAAATGTTTCTCCTCACTTATTAAGATGATCACATGACCTGCTGATCACAGATCTGTCAGAAAACCTTATAA
This sequence comes from Procambarus clarkii, assembly GCF_040958095.1. Lineage (NCBI taxonomy): Eukaryota > Metazoa > Arthropoda > Malacostraca > Decapoda > Cambaridae > Procambarus > Procambarus clarkii. Next base: position 8,347,130 of record NC_091223.1, on the reverse strand, counting down.
AATAGCCACTTCTGAGCTATGAAGGATCTTCGGACCATCAGGTAGTGCACATTAACATCAAGATTGTAACTGTCAGAGATTGTGTTGACTAAATGATCAAAGGAGACTGACAGGAACTGTGAGACTCCCTAGTAAACGAAAATTGGAATTTCATTCTGACTGGCGATGGTAGCAGTCAAACTTAACAGTTTATATCTCAACTTCAGAAACACCAAAATGAGCATATCCTGAAAATATTATACCAATACATCTCAGGATATCACTCCCTGATTTGGGAATAGGTGTAGAGTTGCGGCCGATGAGAAGTCCAGAGCCGGGACCGCTGTTATGAGGACCATCCTAGCAAAACAAGTTATAAATGATAATTCTTGAAATCACACGAAACAAGTGCAAATATGGGCTATTTATACTCAGCATTGGATTTAAAAAGCTAATTCTTAGGTCGATCAGCGGGAGATAAAACTTGTTGGTGTATAATAGAGGCATTAAAAGAACTAGTCTCTGATAATTCCATACCACCAGTAAAGAGCCCTGATTGTTCTGTAGCTACAGTGCCAGTGCCACTGTAGCTACAGTGCCAGTGCCACTGTAGCTACCAGTGCCAGTGCCACTGTAGCTACTAGTGTCAGTGCCAGTGCCACTGTAGCTACCAGTGTCAGTGCCACTGTAGCTACCAGTGCCAGTGCCACTGTAGCTACCAGTGTCAGTGCCAGTGCCACTGTAGCTACCAGTGCCAGTACCACTGTAGCTACCAGTGCTAGTACCACTGTAGCTACCAGTGCCAGTACCACTGTAGCTACTAGCGTCAGTGCCAGTGCCACTGTAACTACCAATGTCGGTGCTAGAGCCACTGTAGCTACCAGTGCTAGTGCCACTGTAGCTACCAGTGCCAGTACCACTGTAGCTACTAGCGTCAGTGCCAGTGCCACTGTAGCTACTAGCGTCAGTGCCAGTGCCACTGTAGCTACCAGTGTCAGTGCCAGTACCACTGTAGCTACTAGTGCCAGTGCCAGTGCCACTGTAGCTACCAGTGCTATGGAGAAGCAGAACGTATTTCTTTAATATCTTCAGTAAGATGCACGATCTTCCCGAGTTGCCTTTATTGACCAATTCACGCACATGTTTCTGTAACGTCACTTTGAGAGAATGATGATCTCTCAACTAGACTTGTGCCTCATGGCTGCAGTGCTGTGCATTCCAGTGCAATGTACATGTGTATATTGTCCATATCCCCCACTGACTCAAGTATCTCGTGTCGAGTGTTCACAATGGCACTTCTGAACCGCGTGTGTGGCAACATATCACGTCTGGGTATACTAGCAGATGGCAGTTTATACATTTTGTCAGTGTAATGATTGTTGACCTGGGGCCAGATTCACGAAGCAGTTACGCAAGCACTTACGAACCTGTACATCTTTTCTCAATCTTTGGCGGCTTTGTTTACAATTATTAAACAGCTAATAAGCTCCGAAGCACCAGGAGGCTGTTTATAACAATAACATTAGTTGAATGGGAAGTTTTCATGCTTGTAAGCTGTTTAATAAATGTAACCAAAGCCGTCAAAGATTGAGGAAAGATGTTTACGTTCGCAAGTGCTTACGTAAGTTCTTTCGTGAATCTGGCCCCTGACCTTGCCAACGGTTTTGATAACCCTTCCTCCACCACTCCCAGTGACGTCAGAGACTCCCATCGTTCCCCCATAGACATATGCCAGTGACGGTTGAATCTGCATTCTGTTTTATGTTTTATGTGGAAGCCTTTCCATGACGAGATACGATATGTGAGTTAAAATATCTCACTTTGAGTTCCATCTCCTTGTTCTCGGTGAAGCTGTGAAGGAAGAATGATGTGGTATCTCCTCATAGAGATCTGGAGCCCTGTTAGCCATCTAAGATACAAGTACTAACTTCAATTCTACGCACACTGTGAGCGTTGACTTCCATTCATCGACGGCTAACAAGAAGAAGTGCACGTGTGTTGTTGTTGCTGTGTTAAAGAAGTATTCGGTAGTACATCGTTCTTTACCGACTCATATTTTTGTGGCGCTAAGTGCAGCCTCGTGAGCTGAGGGAGTGTGTCTTCTCTAAGTTTTGGGACGGCCATTTCAAGCAAAGACCTCTTTACTTTTTGCTCTAATTTAGTAAATAAATTCGCATGTTATTATTCGTATGTTATTATTCGTATATTGGTGTTTCGGAATATTCTTTGTCCCTCATATTTGCCACTTGCCGTGTCGGTCCCACAAAGGGATCCTCCACCTATTCTAGTCCGGTCAAAACAAATTGTTTTGATGAACAGATTACTTTGGATTTCCCAGCACCACCGGATACCAGATCAGACACGACCTGGCAAGATCTCTTCAAGGTGTTGAGCCTCTTGCTCTAAGCATTATATATTGTTGATAACCCCTGTGAGCGGCTTGCACTCCTGTCCTAACCGAGCTGCACACAGCTAGTGTCTACAAAATAGAAGGTAACCAAACTTTCACATGCAACGAAAGCTAGCAAGGCCTTGGGGGAAGGCTGAGTAAATCCTTGCATCTGAAGGGATATGCGCTTCCACTTGGAGCCTTCTTCCAGTCTGGCACTTACCAGCAAAACTGGCTACTAATCTGGAAGAGAGTCAGGGTTGAAGCTGCCTCACAGAGAGAACAGCAAATCAGTTGTAAACTATTGACCAATATTTAGGAAAGACCTGGGTAAATACTGGTTTGGTAACAGGGTTGTTGATTTGTGGAACCATTTACCGCAGAGCATAATAGAAGTAGGATCCATTGATTGTTTCAAACTTAGGTTAGACATATATAGGAAAGATTGGGTAGTTATAGAAAGGAGCTGCCTCATAAGGCCTTTTGCAGTTACCTCCATTCTTATATTCTTAATATCCTTGCTTTCAGTCGATCCAAGAAATATATACACCGAGATGATTACCTTGCATCTTGGGCTATACGTAAGAGTTTAAAATAGTCTTGGACTTGGTTCAGGACTAAAGTATACTTGCTGGTTGGTCAGTAAGCAATTGTGGTCACCTCGTTAATCCTCCAACAGCTTGTGGGCTTTAAACATAACACCAAACCCATCAGTCGATGAAATAAATATTGGAAAAAGTTTTGGTTGAGCCACTTGAAAAGCATCTTGATAAAAATTACTTACTAAGTAACAGTAAATTCGGGTTTAGAGATAAATGAACCACCTCAGATCTGCTATTACAGGTGACAGCAAAATGTAACTTAAGCCTCAGCAATATCCAAGACTACGATATATATGGCATAGCCTTGGATATTGCTGAGGCGCTCGAAAAGGTCTGGCATATATGACTGGTGAGTAAGCTTAAGAGTCCTGGAGTCGATGAGCATCTTATGCACTTCACTGAAAGCTGCTTCAATTACCGAACTATTCATGTTTGTCATCAGTAATGAATCCACCTGAATACCACAGAGTAACCTTAACTGATGAATACCACAGAGTAACCTTAACTGATGAATACCACAGAGTATCCTTAACTGATGAATACCACAGAGTATCCTTAATTAGTGTGATCAGACCACTCTTGTAGAGCAACAGTTACGATGGTATCCTGAAGGTAATACCAGAGGCTGGTGCCTCTGCAGATGATTGTGCACTTAATGAACACATTTCATATCAATTAAACATTTAAAAATTATATTATCATGAGGACAACGTTGACAATATGGTGTTGCCTCCAATAAGACTCAACTGGTGGCTCGCTCACTGAGGCACAAACTAAACCATCCAGATTTATTCCTAGACAAGGATTCACTAATATTCAGCCCAACAACTACCATATTAGAACTATAAATTGATGACAATTTTTTTTCTTCATAGGACTGGTGAGAAACATTGTAGTCAAATGTGCTAGAAAACTAGGTTGCTTGCAGAGAGTAGCGGGTCACCTAGACCTAAAAGCTGTATGACACTGCGACCGTAAATTTGATCTATAGTGGAGTACGCATCACTAATTTTGGGTTCCCGTCAATAGTCTTAAGTTCTAAGAATAAAGTCAAGGCAGAGTTGCACATCTGGTGGGAAGGGAAGATAATGTTAATGACCCAATACCGTATGTGCAAAGTCTCCACCGTAGGAGAGATGTACTTACGTATTTGTACTTTCCTAATTGTGCTTGCGGGGGTTGAGCTTTGGCTCTTTGGTCCCGCCTCTCAACTCTCAATCAACTAATGTACAGGTTCCTGAGCGTACTGGGCTCTCTCATATCTACACATGAAGCTGTGTATGGAGGCAGCCTCCACCACATCACTTCCTAATGCATTCCATATGTCTACTACTCTGATTCTACTACTACTACGCTGGTTTCTGTGAACTCCACCACGTTCTAAAATTACATTACCATATATTTAGCATTTTACAATTCCCTCCCTCAAGAACAAACTACCAAACAAGAGGCGTGATATGTGACACACAGTTAAATGTCTCCTTTGCACGAACACAGAAATTACAACAGTCTTACCATCCTAAATATGCAAAAATGAGCTTCAGTTTCCTCGCTAAGATGTCGCTCAACCTCTCTCTCGCTACCTCCTAGTTCCCCACGGAAATTCTTACCATGGGAGTTTATCCCACATTCTCCCATGTCAAGATCGTCACACACATCCTGCAGCAAGCTCCCGGCATTGCCAATCATAGCACATAAATAATTAAGCGCTGATCCACCATCCAGCAAATATTACGAGATATTTCTTCTCCAAATCGCCTCTCGAGGCATGAAGTGGAATCTAGGAGGGAGCGAGGCGGGAATGTCTCCAGGCGCCTCCTGGTGGAGGGTGCCATTAACCCCGCATTAAGTCCATCAAATGTCTTGATTGCGTCGTCAATACGCGACCGATAATCGAGGGCTGATAGTGGTAGGGTCGTCTTGGCCCCAGTCCCTCCCTGGTGGCAGGACCCTTATGGACTTGTTGTCGCATATGCCGTTTTTAACGTCTAGGTCGTTTGCTGGGATCATGATGAGGCTTTTGACGCTATCTGTGGCGTCGACGACGACGACGAGGAGTTGCTGACGTCTCGATTCAGAGTACATCTGGAGTACATCTCTGACAGTTTCATCTACATCTACTGGAGTACATATCTGTCAGTTTCAACGATAGACCCTTAGAGTACATCTATAGGGTCTTAACGATGTCGATGTACACTAGAGTTCATCTGAGGGGTCTCAACGACAGACAATGTAAGACAACTCTGCGAGTTTTAACGACAGACACTTGAGTACATCTCTGTAAGTCAACACAACAGACACCTGAGTACATCTCTGTGAGTCAACACAACAGACTCCTGGGTACATGTCTGTGAGTCAACACAACACACACTTGAGTACATTTCTGTGAGTCAGCACAACAGACACCTGAGTACATCTCTGTGAGTCAACACAACAGACACCTGAGCACATCTCTGTGCGTCAATACAACAGACACCTGAGTACATATCTGTGAGTCAACACAACAGACACCTGAGTACATATCTGTGAGTCAACACAACAGACACCTGAGTACATATCTGTGAGTCAGCACAACAGACACCTGAGTACATCTTTGTGAGTCAACACAACAGACACCTGAGTACATATCTGTGAGTCAACACAACAGACACCTGAGCACATCTCTGTGAGTCAATACAACAGACACCTGAGTACATCTCTGTGAGTCAGCACAATGGACTCTTGAGTCCATCTCCGTGAGTAAACACCACAGACTCTGGAGTTCATCTACACCGATATACCAAGAACTTGCAACATGATTATTTCAACACTTTCTCTAGCCCTAAACATTTCTACTCACAGCTCCACACAACACAAACATTATTCCATGTGTAATTTTTCATGGTATGTAAAAATAAATTCATTTCTTCTTATGTTCTTCTTTTCTTCTTATAAAGAAGAGCTGCCTCGTATGGGCCCAAAAAAGGCCTTCTGCAGCTACCTTCATTCTTATGTTCTAATTTCCATCATTCTATGAAATTCTTAAGAGGAACGTAATTCTCTTTATATTGTCTTGAAAATTTGTTTAATTTTGTCTTGGAATCTCAAGAAGGACTTTTCCTTTCCTTTTTCTGCATTGAACTTTCCAATTACCGATATTATATTTTCCATCTGGGCTTTCGAACCTTTCGGATCTTTTTCCGAATGGTCTTTGGCATTAACTATGGAATTTAGTAGGACCTCGCTATTAACTTAAGGGCACAGGGACGAATGTTGGCATTTGCAGCTACAATGAAAAGTACCTCGGCATTTACAGGTTCCTCACGAAGGTCGTAGAGACATTTACAGGTTCCTCATGACAGTCGTAGAGACATTTATAGGTTCCTCATGACGATCGTAGAGACATTTACAGGTTCCTCATGAAGGTCGTAGAGACATTTACAGGTTCCTCATGACAGTCGTAGAGACATTTATAGGTTCCTCATGACGATCGTAGAGACATTTACAGGTTCCTCATGAAGGTCGTAGAGACATTTACAGGTTCCTCATGACGGCCGTAGAGACATTTACAGGCTCCTCATGACGGTCGTAGAGACATTTACAGGCTCCTCATGACGGTCGTAGAGACATTTACAGGTTCCTCATGACGGTCGTAGAGACATTTACAGGCTCCTCATGACGGTCGTAGAGACATTTATAGGTTCCTCATGACGGTCGTAGAGACATTTACAGGCTCCTCATGACGGTCGTAGAGACATTTACAGGCTCCTCATGACGGTCGTAGAGACATTTATAGGTTCCTCACGAAGGTCGTAGAGACATTTACAGGTTCCTCATGACAGTCGTAGAGACATTTATAGGTTCCTCATGACGATCGTAGAGACATTTACAGGTTCCTCATGAAGGTCGTAGAGACATTTACAGGTTCCTCATGACAGTCGTAGAGACATTTATAGGTTCCTCATGACGATCGTAGAGACATTTACAGGTTCCTCATGACGGTCGTAGAGACATTTACAGGTTCCTCATGACGGTCGTAGAGACATTTACAGGCTCCTCATGACGGTCGTAGAGACATTTACAGGCTCCTCATGACGGTCGTAGAGACATTTACAGGTTCCTCATGACGGTCGTAGAGACATTTACAGGCTCCTCATGACGGTCGTAGAGACATTTATAGGTTCCTCATGACGGTCGTAGAGACATTTACAGGCTCCTCATGACGGTCGTAGAGACATTTACAGGCTCCTCATGACGGTCGTAGAGACATTTATAGGTTCCTCATGACGGTCGTAGAGACATTTATAGGTTCCTCATGACGGTCGTAGAGACATTTACAGGCTCCTCATGACGGTCGTAGAGACATTTACAGGCTCCTCATGACGGACGTAGAGACATTTACAGTCTCCTCATGACGGTCGTAGAGACATTTACAGGCTCCTCATGACAGTCGTAGAGACATTTACAGGTTTCTCATGAAGGTCGTAGCGACATTTACAGGTTCCTCATGACGGTCGTAGAGACATGAATAGATTCATTTCAAGGAACCTTGGGATTTATGGTTGTATTGAGAAACTAATGTCCATCACTCAGACTTCCAGTTATTTACCGTCGTTTGCCTGAGTTTATGAAACTGTTCCGCTACAGCCAAGCTTACAGCAGAGCCGTGCAACTTCGCGACGATACAGGCGTTGCACACCTGTGCAACGCCTACATAATGGCTTCTAGCCATCTATATTGGCTGATATTTCCTGACTTTATCTCTATTGGTTATTTGATTATGTTAATGATTTTGCATCTAAACAGACTGTGGTGTTGAGAAGGTCCATTCCCTGGAAACACAAACCGTAACTGTCTCTATTTTCTGCTTGTTACAACTTGTAATAAAGTTGTTACATCTTGGCTTAACGTGTTTATGGCGTATTAGATCGTTGTTACAACTTGCTATATTGGTTGTTCTAACTGGTTAGGAGGTGTTAAAACTTGTTTCAACGTTGTACCAACGTCGTAGTTTTGGTGTGTGTTTGGTGGGTTGTATATGTGCCTTAATCTGACTTTTATTGTGAAGGATGTATCAGGCCTGACCCTCGGTACAAAGGTCAGACCTTCACTTGACCTTCAAGACGCTGAGGACTACTATGTTTCACTTCGCGGTTGCTATAATATGCTGCAACAAGATGCAATGCGCATCTCGTTGTAGCACTGTACGTACGGTACGTGTTTCAACATATGTTTTACGCCCTCGACGATAGTGAATCAGCGGGTGAGAATGTAATCATCAGCGAATTATTGGGAGAGATTGGACATATCAGTGAATCAACGGGAGAGATTGGACACATCAGTGAAACAACGGGAGAGATTGGACACATCAGTGAAACAACGGGAGAGATTGGACACATCAGTGAAACAACGGGAGAGATTGGACACATCAGTGAATCAACGAGAGAGATTGGACACATCAGTAAATCAACGGGAGAGATTAGACACATCAGTGTATCAACGGGGGAGATTGGACACATCAGTGAATCAACGGGAGAGATTGGACACATCAGTGTATCAACGGGAGAGATTGGACACATAAGTGAATCAACGGGAGAGATTGGACACCTCAGTGAATCAACGGGAGAGATTGGACACATCAGTGAATCAACGGGAGAGGCTGGACACATCAGTGATTCAACGGGAGAGATTGGACACATCAGTGTATCAACGGGAGAGATTGGACACATCAGTGAATCAACGGGAGAGATTGGACACATCAGTGAATCAACGGGAGAGATTGGACACATCAGTGAATCAACGGGAGAGATTGGACACATCAGTGTATCAACGGGAGAGATTGGACACACCAGTGAATCAACGGGAGAGATTGGACACATCAGTGGATCAACGGACGAGATTGGACACATTATCTGATTCTCTATAACAGTGTTGCCATCTCCGGACTATCTCCGTCAGTGTTGCTATATCATGCCTGGCGCTGCTAGTGTTGCCATCTCCAACTCCTTCACGCCAGTATTGCCATATCCTGCTTCTCCACAGCAGAGTTGCCATATCCTGCTTCTCCACAGCAGAGTGGCCATATCCTGCTTCACCACAGCAGAGTGGCCATATCCTGCTTCTCCACAGCAGAGTGGCCATATCCTGCTTCTCCACAGCAGAGTGGCCATATCCTGCTTCTCCACAGCAGAGTGGCCATATCCTGCTTCTCCACAGCAGAGTGGCCATATCCTGCTTCTCCACAGCAGAGTGGCCATATCCTGCTTCTCCACAGCAGAGTGGCCATATCCTGCTTCTCCACAGCAGTGTTGCCATATCCTGCTTCTCTACGTCAGTGTTAACATCTCATGCAGGTGTTTTAAGCCCTTGTGTAGTTGTTACAGGTGTTTGTACTCCTCCTGTTGTTGTTGATGCAGGTGTTTGTACTCCTCGTGTTGTTGTTACAGGTGTTTGTACTCCTCCTGTTGTTGTTGATGCAGGTGTTTGTACTCCTCCTGTTGTTGTTGTTGCAGATGTTTGTACCCATCGTCTGCCCCCCCCCCCCCCCCGCCAAATGCAAGATGTAACAATGAAACCCAGTTGGGCAATTTCTGGGAAAACCCACACGAACGGGTCGGATCGCTGAGACTTAACCCGGATTTATGCCCTGGAAAAACAGGACAAGCTGGAGGAGAAATTGATATTGGCAACGAGGAGAAACGCGGTCCAGTGGATGACGGCTGATGGGAAGCCGCCCAGATGGAAAGAAAACGGCGTCTGGGCAGATGGAGCAAAACCACGAGAATGCTGGAAAGGTTAGGGAGGGCTAAGGTATATCTGAAAGAATGAGACGGAATAAGGTAAGAAAAAGGAAACAGAAAGACAGGAAAGCGTATTTCTGTAACTAAATGGGGGTTTCCGGCGGTGCTCGGGTACGCATGTTCGAAATATGCGTTCCGAGGATGGGCCGACCCCACTGTTTGGAGTTTGGAGGACGGTATGTGTAAATGAAATTCTGTAGACTCGGCCGCCTATAAAATTCGCTGACTGTATGGGGGCTACGGTGGGAGGCGACGATCTTTAGAGGCGGACAATCGTCTGATACCGACCAGCATGTGACAGTCCTTTAACCTGCAGCCCCATACCTGTCACCATGCAAAGTTAAGTAAGTCACGTCTCATGTATCTTTCTCTCCATCCTCGAGCAGATAGACAATTCCTTATATATATGTATATAGATTTGATTTCCTTCTGAAGATGTATTTAATATACGAAAGTACTTAAGGAAATTCCTGTTTCATTTTCCTCCGTGGTCTGACATTGTCATATATATATATATATATATATATATATATATATATATATATATATATATATATATATATATATATATATATATATATATATATATATATGTCGTACCTAGTAGCCAGAACGCACTTGTCAGCCTACTATGCAAGGCTTGATTTGCCTAATAAGCCAAGTTTTCCTGAATTAATATATTTTCTGTAATTTTTTTCTTATGAAATGATAAAGCTACCCATTTCATTATGTGTGAGGTCAATTTTTTTTTATTGGAGTTAAAATTAACGTAGATATATGACTGAACCTAACCAACCCTACCTAACCTAACCTAACCTATCTTTATAGGTTAGGTTAGGTTAGGTAGCCGAAAAAAAGGTAGGTTAGGTTAGGTTAGGTAGGTTAGGTAGTCGAAAAACAATTAATTCACGAAAACTTGGCTTATTAGGCAAATTGGGCCTTGCATAGTAGGCTGAGAAGTGCGTTCTGGCTACTACGTACGACATATATATATATACATATATATATATATATATATATATATATATATATATATATATATATATATATATATTGTAAATATATATATATATTGTAAATATATATATATATATATATTGGCAATACAACAACGTCTCTTTCTAGACGATTAACAATGCACAAGCAACAGGGTTCCCTCAAGGAGCAGACAAACTCCTCACACAACCAGACCATCACCAGAGAAATCTTAACAAGCAACACAGAAATTATCGACAGATACAACGACAACAGGAGACTCGACATCAGTGAAGTCCTACACATCAAAAAGTCAAAACCAACAATCATCAGCCAATTAACATATAATAACATTTTACCCACTTTAAGACCCCGAACCAGCACAGAAGCAAGAACATAGAACATGCAATGGCCATTAATACCCATTGTGCCATTGATCCATTTGTTCATCTCAATCATGTCCAGTATCACCTCACCCCAAGGGAAAATAAGCATTGGCAGAGAATGGAAAATTTGTCTTTGAAAATGAAAGCCTTTTGCCTTGAGAAACGTTTTCCTAGGCGTCAGACCATAAATATAGTGTGAAAATGAGCTCTTTGGCGAATTAATTTTTCTACCTTCCTTGACAGTGAAGAAAAACACTAGAAATATTCAATAGATTCTTGTTAGAAAGATAAATCTTATATATATATATATATATATATATATATATATATATATATATATATATATATATATATATATATATATATATATATATATATATATTTTATATATATATATATATATATATATATATATATATATATATATATATATATATATATATATATATATATATATATATATATTGGTGTATACTGGCAGCAGGTTTTCTTTCAAACATGTTTCATTGAATATGACCGCATATTCTGTATTTATTATTTTCTGGTTTAGGGCTTCTATCCCTCTAACTATTTTCTTAGCATCAGGGCTTAATTGGAATAGGAGTTCTCCAAAACTCATTTTCGTACTTTTAAGGTGAAGAAAAGAAGTGATTTACTATAGAGTGTATTACACTTATTTGTATAATTTGCACGACGTTTCGAACCTCCATGGTTCATTCTCAAGTGAACAATCTTACAATACTAGTTGATTTTATACCCGCATTAGGTCAGGTGATAATACAATGAAGGTGAAAAACATGGGGGGATACATAAGGGATAAACATAGGGGCTGCAGAAGGCTTATTGGCCCATACGAGGCATCTCCTATCTAAACACAAAGATTAATCCAGTGTAATTGGCCTGTTATGTTGGACATTGTCTTCTGTGTTGGCATCGATATGTTCTTGTCTTGTCCTTACTCTCATGGTGGGTAGAGTAAATCGTTCCGTGATTTGGGTGTTCATGGTAGGTCGCTCTATTCTTATGTGAATTGCCTCAAGAATTTGTAATCTTCTTGAATCTTGGGTTTTATCTATTATGCAAGTATTCTTGTTCAACATTTCTCTTGTTAGAGTAATGTCATGGGCTTGTCTCATGTGATTCCTAGGGGCACCAGATTGAAGATGGCATGTCAAACGCCTCGTCAGCTTGGTCGACGTCATACCTATGTACTTACATTGAAGGTTACATCCTTCGTGGGGGCAAGTGTACATGTATACAACGCTTGACTGCTGTAGAGGGTTCTCCGTCGGCTTCGGGCTGTTTTTGATAAGGAGTTCGGAAGTCTTCTTGGTTTTGTAGAATATTATCAGGTTTATGTTTTGGTTAGGAGTAGTGCTTTTTACCCCTTTACGGATTATTTCTTTCATTATTCTTTCCTCTTTTATATGTTCACTGTGCATGGTTGATTTGTAATATAATTTTATTGGGGGTGTTGTGGTTTCTGTTCTAGGTTCTGAATTATACCAACGGTCCAAGTGTCTTCTTATAGCAGCGTTTATTTCCGCATTGCTATATCCGTTGTTCACCAATACCTGAGTTACTCTTTCAAACTCTCTACTCACGTTGCTCCATTCAGAGCAGTGGGTAAGCGCTCGACGAATATAAGCATTGAGAACACTGGCTTTGTATCTTTGGGGGCACTCACTTCTACCGTTCAGGCATAATCCTATGTTGATGGGCTTGGTATATACGTTGGTGCTTAAAGAGGTTCCTGTTTTTGTTATTAGTACATCCAAGAATGGCAGACTGTTATTTTCACTATTTTCATGTGTAAATCGGAGTACTGACTCTCTCTCTAGGTGTCTTTTTAGGTCAATTAGTTCATCTGAGTCTTTTACTATTACGAATATGTCATCTACATAACGGCAGTATACAGTTGGTTTTTGTCTGCTACTGAAGACCCTATCTTCGATGGTTCCCATATAAAAATTAGCAAATAAAACTCCTAAGGGGGAGCCCATTGCTACTCCGTCTATCTGTAAATACATGTCTCCTTGTGGACTGATGAAAGGGGCTTCCTTTGTACATGCTTCGAGAAGACTTTTCAAGTGTGGCTCAGGTATGTCTAATTTGGGGGTGCTCTCGTCTCTGTATACTCTGTCCAGTATCATTCCTATGGTTGTGTCGACTGGGACGTTGGTAAAAAGGGATTCAACGTCCAGGGAAGCGATGATTCCATCGGGCTAGGTAGATTTGATCAATTCTAGGAAATCTGCTGATGATTGTAGACTAAACTACAAACGCTGCTATAAGAAGACACTTGGACCGTTGGTATAATTCAGAACCTAGAACAGAAACCACAACACCCCGAATAAAATTATATTACAAATCAACCATGCACAGTGAACATATAAAAGAGGAAAGAATAATGAAAGAAATAATCCGTAAAGGAGTAAAAAGCACTACTCCTAACCAAAACATAAACCTGATAATATTCTACAAAACCAAGAAGACTTCCGAACTCCTTATCAAAAACAGCCCGAAGCCGACGGAGAACCCTCTACAGCAATCAAGCGTTGTATACATGTACACTTGCCCCCACGAAGGATGTAACCTTCAATGTAAGTACATAGGTATGACGTCGACCAAGCTGACGAGGCGTTTGACATGCCATCTTCAATCTGGTGCCCCTAGGAATCACATGAGACAAGCCCATGACATTACTCTAACAAGAGAAATGTTGAACAAGAATACTTGCATAATAGATAAAACCCAAGATTCAAGAAGATTACAAATTCTTGAGGCAATTCACATAAGAATAGAGCGACCTACCATGAACACCCAAATCACGGAACTATTTACTCTACCCACCATGAGAGTAAGGACAAGACAAGAACATATCGATGCCAACACAGAAGACAATGTCCAACATAACAGGCCAATTACACTGGATTAATCTTTGTGTTTAGATAGGAGATGCCTCGTATGGGCCAATAAGCCTTCTGCAGCCCCTATGTTTATCCCTTATGTATCCCCCCATGTTTTTCACCTTCATTGTATTATCACCTGACCTAATGCGGGTATAAAATCAACTAGTATTGTAAGATTGTTCACTTGAGAATGAACAATGGAGGTTCGAAACGTCGTGCAAATTATACAAATAAGTGTAATACACTCTATATATATATAAATATATATATATATATATATATATATATATATATATATATATATATATATATATATATATATATATATATATATATATATATATATATATATCGTACCTAGTAGCCAGAACGCACTTCTCGGCCTACTATGCAAGGCCCGATTTGCCTAGTAGGCCGAGTGATTTTCTATATTTTCCATAAATTGTTTCCAAATTGGTTTATTTGAATTATTATTATTACATTATACTAGGACCGTCAATTATTGACTTAGTTAGATTAGGTTAGGTTAGGTTAGGTTAGGTTAGGTTGGGTAGGTTAGGTTATGTCATATATCTACGTTAGTTTTATCTCATATAAAAAAATATGAACTCAAACATAATGAAATGGATAGCTTTATCATTTCATAAGAAAAAAAATTGAGAAAATATATTAATTCAGGAAAACTTGGCTTATTAGTCATATCGGGCCTTGCATAGGAGGCCGAGTACGACGTTCTGGCTACTAGGTACAACATATATATATATATATATATATATATATATATATATATATATATATATATATATATATATATATATATATATATATATATATATTAATATTATAAATGGGCAGTTCATTTTACCCTGATACACCTGTTGCCCTAGTAGTAAATAGGTACCTGGGAGTCAGACGGCTGCTCTGACCGGCTTCCTGGGGATGTGTGTGTGTGTTAGAGAGATATATATGACGTAGATATAATAAAGGAAACATAGAATAGTTAGAAAGGCAGGGTCCAAGAGCTAATAGCTAATATTTACTATCTGTATGTACTAATAGCACACACAAATAGTAAATACAAAGTAGTATACACACACA
>NC_091223.1:8229510-8327010 GCF_040958095.1 Procambarus clarkii | reverse complement strand
TAAACATAATCTTGGTCTTCATGAGAGCGTCGTAATGGTTATCGTAATAATGTCAAAGGCTGTGAGTCTCATTAACCGGGATTGACTGCTATCCCCTGCCAGGCTGAAGTACAATTTGGATTACCTCCACACTAAACGTTCTCCCTCCCTCCTTCCCTCCTCTCTACCTCCTTTCCTTCATCCCTCCCTGCTTCCTTCTCTTCCTCCCACCCTGCCTCTTCCCGCCCCCTCCCTTTCTCTGTTCATTACCTCCTGCACTGGGCTACTTTTCCTGTTTTCTCCTCTGACACTCATGATCTGAGTGTCTCTTGGGAACACTGCATCATTAATGACCTGTGTTTTGTCTCCACGTTTATTATCATATCAAGGATCAACCTCACCTCTACTGGTTTCAGTTATCATTTCGCACATTCCGACTACCTTTGTGTTCTATAAGTTGAGTCCTCTCCTGGAAGTCCTGTCCTTCGGTCCTCTTATTTATCAATTCCTTTGGGTTGTTTGGTCGTAGGAGCTGACTCATCAATACAAAGGACACGCTTGGGCTGTATAAGGGGTGGGTGCTAAGCCAGGGAGGTGAGGATCCGTCAGTAATGTAGCGTGAAGGGTCAGATGCATGGGCACTTAAGTACGAAGAATGCGATATATGGATTTGAGTATTGAGAGCTGGAAGTGCAGTTGAGGAAGACGCCTTCCCTGATCACCCGGGCATGGTGATCAGGGAAGGTGGAAGAGCTGAAGGGAAAGTGCCCTTCCCCTTCAGGAGGGAGGGAGGGTAGGCCAATAAAGGTGTATGCTAACGGTAGGTTGAAGGGCTAGTGGAAGAGGAAAATGCTAATTGGAATCGAAAAAAGGCTGAATAGAAACTTTGGTAAAGAGTGGGTCGTGCTTAAGGTGATGTAGGACAGGCATGGAGCACGTTGGTGTGTTTGGCTGTTTATGTGTCAGATGGAATAATAGAGAGAATAGGTGCGCATGAGAGTATTGAGTGGAGGTTTTCCAGTGGAGGTGGTAAAATGGGTGATGGAGATAAGAACATAAGAATAACGGTAACTGCAGGTGGCCTATTGGCCCATATGAGGCAGCTCCTATTTATAACGAACCAATCCCACTCATATACATGCCCAACCCACGTTTGAAACAATCAGGGAGACCCCACTTCCACCACATTACGTGGTAACTGGTTCCACAAATCAACAACCCTGCTACTGAACCAGTATTTACCCAAGTCTTTCCTAAATCTAAACTTTCCAATTTATACTCATTGTTTCGTGTTCTGTCTTGTGTTGATACTTTTAATACCCTATTAATATCCCCCTTTGTTATGCCAATTCATCCATTTATACTCCTCTATCATGTCACCCCTAATTCTTCGCCTTTTTAGACAATGTAATTTAAGCTTTGTCAATCTTTCTTCATATGACAGGTTTCTAATTTGGGGAATTAACTTTGTCATCCTACGCTGGACACGTTCTAGTTAATTTATATTCCTTCTATAGTACGGGGATCAAAACTTGAACTGCATAATCTAAATGGGGCCTAACCAGAGCAAGATATAGCTGAAGAACAACACCAGGTGTCTTGTTATTAACGCTTAAATTAATAAATCCCAGTGTCCTATTTGCCTTATGAAGAACATTGATTTTTTAGTTTGAAATTCAAACTTATCATAACTCCCAGATCCCTTTCGCAATCCGACTTCGCAATCTCATCACCATCTAGCTCGTGTCTTGTAACTCTATCATCATTACCTTGCCTCAAAACCTTACATTTGTCAGCATTAAACTGCATCTGCCAATCTTTTGACCATTCCAAAACCCTATTTAGATCGTCTTGTAGTGATAGTGAGTCCCTTTCCGTTCTTAATTTCCCTAACGATTTTTGTATCATAAGCAAATTTGCAAATGATTATCTAGATGGTAGATGGTTGGGTGGAGGAGAGCCGGTCAGAAGGAAAGAGAACTTCTCATTTGTTTGGGAGTGGAGGGAAGGAGGAGAATATACTTTGTTTGGGAGTGGAGGGAAGGAGGAGAATATACTTTGTTTGGGAGTGGAGGGAAGGAGGAGAATATACTTTGTTTGGGAGTGGAGGGAAGGAGGAGAATATACTTTGTTTGGGAGTGGAGGGAAGAAGGAGAATATACTTTGTTTGGGAGTGGAGGGAAGGAGGAGAATATACTTTGTTTGGGAGTGGAGGGAAGAAGGAGAATATACTTTGTTTGGGTGTGGAGGGAAGGAGGAGAATATACTTTGTTTGGGAGTGGAGGGAAGGAGGAGAATATACTTTGTTTGGGAGTGGAGGGAAGGAGGAGAATATACTTTGTTTGGGAGTGGAGGGAAGAAGGAGAATATACTTTGTTTGGGTGTGGAGGGAAGGAGGAGAATATACTTTGTTTGGGAGTGGAGGGAAGGAGGAGAATATACTTTGTTTGGGAGTGGAGGGAAGGAGGAGAATATACTTTGTTTGGGAGTGGAGGGAAGAAGGAGAATATACTTTGTTTGGGTGTGGAGGGAAGGAGGAGAATATACTTTGTTTGGGAGTGGAGGGAAGGAGGAGAATATACTTAGCATGACATATTGTTGGTTTACTGGCCTAATGATTTATAATTGATACGGTAGAGCTGGGCATGTTAGGAAGGTATTTGTGAGGATGTAAGGATGGTGGTGGTTGGTTGTGTGGTTGGAAGGATGGTGTTGGCTGGTTGAGTGGTTGTAAGGAGGGTGGTGGTTGGTTGAGTGGGTGTAAGGAGGGTGGTGGTTGGTTGTGGGTTGTAAGGAGGGTGGTCGTTGGTTGTGGGTTGTAAGGAGGGTGGTGGTTGGTTGTGGGTTGTAAGGAGGGTGGTGGTTGGTTGTGTGGTTGGAAGGATGGTGTTGGCTGGTTGAGTGGTTGTAAGGAGGGTGGTGGTTGGTTGAGTGGGTGTAAGGAGGGTGGTCGTTGGTTGTGGGTTGTAAGGAGGGTGGTGGTTGGTTGTGGGTTGTAAGGAGGGTGGTGGTTGGTTGTGTGGTTGGAAGGAGGGTGGTGGTTGGTTGTGTGGTTGGAAGGAGGGTAGTAGTTGGTTGTGTGGTTGTAAGGAGGGTGGTGGTTGGTTGTGTGGTTGGAAGGAGGGTAGTAGTTGTTTGTGTGGTTGTAAGGAGGGTGGTGGTTGGTTGTGTGGTTGGAAGGAGGGTAGTAGTTGTTTGTGTGGTTGTAAGGAGGGTGGTGGTTGGTTGTGTGGTTGGAAGGAGGGTAGTAGTTGGTTGTGTGGTTGTAAGGAGGGTAGTAGTTGGTTGTGTGGTTGGAAGGAGGGTAGTAGTTGGTTGTGTGGTTGGAAGGAAGATGGTGGTTGGTTGTGTGGTTGTGAGGAGGGTGGTAGTTGGTTGTGTGGTTGTAATGAAGGTGATGGTTGGTTGTGTGGTTGTGAGGAGGCTGGTGGTTGGTTGTGTGGTTGTAAGGAGGGTAGTAGTTGGTTGTGTGGTTGGAAGGAGGGCGGTGGTTGGTTGTGTGGTTGGAAGGAGGGCGGTGGTTGGTTGTGTGGTTGGAAGGAAGATGGTGGTTGGTTGTGTGGTTGTGAGGAGGGTGGTAGTTGGTTGTGTGGTTGTAATGAAGGTGGTGGTTGGTTGTGTGGTTGTGAGGAGGCTGGTGGTTGGTTGTGTGGTTGTAAGGAGGGTAGTAGTTGGTTGTGTGGTTGTAAGGAGAGTGATGGTTGATTGTGTGGTTTAAGGAAGATGATTGTACTCACATGGTGATTGGTTGTACTCACCTAGTTGTGTTTGCGGGGGTTGAGCTCTGGCTCTTTGGTCCCGCCTCTCACCCGTCAATCAACAGGTATACAGATTCATGAGCCTATCGGGCTCTATCATATCTACACTTGAAACTGTGTATGGAGTCAGCCTCCACCACATCACTTCCCTAATGCATTCCATTTGTCAACCACTCTGACACTAAAAAAAGTTCTTTCTAATATCTCTGTGGCTCATTTGGGCACTCAGTTTCCACCTGTGTCCCCTTGTGCGTGTTCCCCTTGTGTTAAATAGACTGTCTTTATCTACCCTATCAATCCCCTTCAGAATCTTGAATGTGGTGATCATATCCCCCCTAACTCTTCTGTCTTCCAGCGAAGTGAGGTTTAATTCCCGTAGTCTCTCCTCGTAGCTCATACCTCTCAGCTCGGGTACTAGTCTGGTGGCAAACCTTTGAACCTTTTCCAGTTTAGTCTTATCCTTGACTAGATATGGACTCCATGCTGGGGCTGCATACTCCAGGATTGGCCTGACATATGTGGTATACAAAGTTCTGAATGATTCTTTACACAAGTTTCTGAATGACGTTCGTATGTTGGCCAGCCTGGCATATGCCGCTGATGGCATATGCCAGCGACAAAGGTGGCATATGGTTCGTTTGTCTAATGTCTCTGTGGCTCATTTGGGTACGAAGTTTCCACCTGTGTCTCCTTGTTCGTGTTCCACTCAAGCATATTGTGTGGTTGTAAGGAGGGGATTGGCGAAATAGCAGGTGAAGGAGGAGAGACGATGGTGGGTGGTAAATTAGTTGGAGGGTCAGATCTGGACCGTCCACGGGAATGTCCAATCTCTGTGGCATGGAAGTGGTAGGGAGTCTTAATTAGTTTGTCAACTGTTATGACCCAGCCTAACCACTTCAGACGGGATACGCTGAGGGCATACATTAAGTTTATATTACATACCTTTAAGTACCTCTATTTCAATATAATTCATTCTGCAGTATTTGATATATCATTATATACACGTGTATTCTAGTTATTGTATGGAATTTTGTTGCATTATTACTGTATTTCTTGAAGCTTTGTAGCTGCTAGTTTCGTCGACCGGCTGGCCTACTGGCCTTAACTCCCCCCCCCCCTTTCCTCCCTTGCCTGTGTACTCCCCAAGTTGTGCTTGCGGGGAGAAGGGGAGGCTGAGCTCTGGCTCTTTAGTCCCCCCTCTCAACTATCAGTCGACTGGTGTATAGATTCTGTAGTCTATCGGGATCTCTCATATCTAAGTGTATATGGAGTCAGCCTCCACCACATCACTGCCTAATGCATTCCATTTGTTAACTACTCTAACACTGAAATTCGTTTGTCTAATGTCTCTGTGGCTCATTTGGGTACGAAGTTTCCACCTGTGTCTCCTTGTTCGTGTTCCACTCAAGCTACATAGTTTGTTTTTGTCTAACCATTCATATCCTCTGATAATTTTCTAAGAGGTGATCACGTTTCCCCTATCTTCCAGGGACGTGATATTATCTCCCGAAGCCTTTCCTTGTAGATCATACCTCTCAAATCTGGGACTAGTCTGGTGGCATAGCTCTGAATCTTCTCTAACTTTGTCTTGTACTTAACTTCGCTGACGACGCCAAAATTATGAGCAGAATTAAGACAGAGGAGGACAGCTTGAGGTTTCAAGAAGACCTGGACAAGCTGCAGGAATAGTCGAACACATTATTGTTAGAGTTTAACCCAAGCAAATGTAACGTAATGAAGATAGGTGTAGGGAGCAGGAGACCAGATACAAGGTATCATTTGGGAGATGAAGTACTTCAAGAGTTAGAGCCAGAGAAAGCCCTAGATGTTGATATCACGCCAGACCTGTCCCCTGAAGCTCATATCAAGACGATAACATCAGCGGCATATGCCAGGTTGGCTGACATAAGAACGGCCTTTAGAAACTTGTGTAAGGAATCTTTCAGAACATTATATACCACATATGTCAGACCAATCCTGGAGCATGCGGCCCCAACATGGAGTCCATATCTAGTCAACCATAAGACTAAACTGGAAAAGGTTGAAAGGTTTGCCACCAGACTAGTACCCGAGCTGAGAGGTATGAGCTACGAGGAGAGACTATGGGAATTAAACCAACGTCACTGGGAGACAGAAGAGTTAGAGGGGATATGATCACCACATACAACATTCTCAGAGGAATTGATAAGGTTGATAAAAACAGAGTTTTTAACACAAGGGGCACACGCACTAGGGGACACAGGTGGAAATTGAGCGCCCAAATGGGCCACAGAGACGTTAGATAGAATATTTTCAATGTCAGAGTAGTAGACAAATGGAATGTATTAGCAGTGATGTGGTGGAGGCTGACTCCATATACTTCACTTCTACACTTCAAGTGTAGATATGATAGAGCCCAATAGGCTCAGGAACCTGTACATAAGTTGACTGACCTTTGAGAGGCGGGACCAAAGAGCTAGAGCTCAACCTCTGCAAACACAACTAGGTAAGTACACACACACACACACACACACACACACACACACACACACACACACACACACACACACACACACACACACACACACACATACACACACACACATGCACACACACAGGGGTAGGGGGCCTCGTAGCCTGGTGGATAGCGCGCAGGACTCGTAATTCTGTGGCGCGGGTTCGACTCCCGCACGAGGCAGAAACAAATGGGCAAAGTTTCTTTCACCCTAAGTGCCCCTGTTACCTAGCAGTAAATAGGTACCTGGGAGTTAGTCAGCTGTAACGGGCTGCTTCCTGGGGTGTGTGTGTGTGGTGTGGGAAAAAAAAAAGTAGTTAGTAAACAATTGATTGACAGTTGAGAGGCGGGCCGAAAGAGCAGAGCTCAACCCCCGCAAAACACAACTAGTAAACACACACATCGAATATATGTATCGGATGTATCATGAATATGTCGAATGTATCTTAATACAAGACAAAGAGAAGATTCAGCGGTATGCCACCAGGGTCGTCCCGGAACTGACAGGAATGAGCTACGAGGAAATGCTAAAGGAGCTGAACCTCACCTCCCTAGAAAACACAGGAGTAAGGGGAGACATGATAACCACCTACAAAATTCTCAGGGGAATTGACAGGGTGGACAAAGACAAACTCTTCAGCACGGGTGGTACACGAACAAGGTGAAAATTAGTACCCAGATGAACCACAGAGACGTTTGAAAAAAAAATTTTCAGTGTCAGAGTAGTTAATAAATGGAATGCATTAGACAATGATATGGTCGAGGCTGACTCCATACACAGTTTCAAATGTAGATATGATAGAGCCCAGTAGGCTCTGGAATCTGTACACCAGTTGATTGACTGTTGAGAGGCGGGACCAAAGAGACAAAGCTCAACCCCCGCAAACACAATTAGGTGAGTACACACACACACACACACACACACACACACACACACACACACACACACACACCCTACACACACACACACACACACACACACACACACACACACACACACACACACACACACACACACACACACACACACACATAAGCTAGTTGACCAGACCACACACTAGAAATTGAAGGGACGACGACGTTTCGGTCCGTCCTGGACCATTCTCAAGTCGATTGTGTGATCACACACAATCGACTTGAAAATGGTCCAGGACGGACCGAAACGTCGTCGTCCCTTCAATTTCTAGTGTGTGGTCTGGTCAACATACTTCAGCCACGTTATTGTGACTCATCGCCTGCACACATAAGCTACTTACCAAAAATATGGAAGACTGCTAATGTAGTACCAATATACAAAAAGGGCGACAGACAAGAGGCACTGAACTACAGGCCAGTGTCCTTAACTTGTATACCATGCCAGGTGATGGAGAAGATTGTGAGAAAAAACCTAGTAACACATCTGGAGAGAAGAGACTTCGTGACAACCCATCAACATGGGTTCAGGAAGGAAAAATCTTGCCTTACAGGCTTGATAGAATTCTACAATCAGGTGACAAAGATTAAGCAAGAAAGAGAAGGATGGGCGGACTGCATTTTTTTGGACTGTCGGAAAGCCTTTGACACAGTACCCCATAAAAGGTTGATGCATAAGCCGGAGAAACAGGCAGGAGTAACTGGTAGGGCGCTCCAGTGGATAAGGGAGTACCTAAGCAATAGGAAGCAGAGAGTTGCAGTGAGAGGTGAGACCTCAGAATGGCGCGAAGTCACCAGTGGAGTTCCACGGGGTTCTGTGCTTGGACCTATCCTGTTTCTGATATACGTAAATGATCTCCCAGAGGGTATAGACTCAATCCTCTCAATGTTTGCTGACGACGCCAAAATTATGAGAAAAATTAAGACAGAGGAGGACAGCTTGAGGCTTCAAGAAGACATGGACAAGCTGCATGAATGGTCGAACAAATTATTGTTAGAGTTTAACCCAAGCAAATGTAATGTAATGATGATAGGGGTAGGAAGCAGGAGACCAGATACAAGGTATCATTTGGGAGATGAAATACTTCAAAAGTCAGCGAGAGAGAAAGACCTGGGGGTTGATATCACGCCAGACCTGTCCCCCTGAAGCTCATATGAAGAGGATAACATCAGCAGCATATGCCAGGTTGGCTAACATAAGAACGGCCTTTAGAAACTTGTGTAAGGACTCATTCAGAACTTTGTATACCACATGTCAGACCAATCCTGGAGTATGCGGCTCCAGCATGGAGTCCATATCTAGTCAAGCATAAGACTAAACTGGAAAAGGTTCAAAGGTTTGCCACCTGACTAGTACCCGAGCTGAGAGGTATGAGCTACGAGGAGAGACTACGGGAATTAAACCTCACTTCGTTGGAAGACAGAAGAGTTAGGGGGGACATGATCACCACATTCTAGAATCTCAAGGGAATCGACAGGGGTTGATAAAGACAGACTATTTAACACAAGGGGCACACGCACAAGGGGACACAGGTGGAAACTGAGTGCCAAATGAGCCACAGAGATATTAGAAAGAACTTTTTTAGTGTCAGAGTGGTGGACAAATGGACTGCATTAGGAAGTAATGTAGTGGAGGCTGACTCCATACACAGTTTCAAGTGTAGATATGATAGAACCCAATAGTCTCAGGAACCTGTACACCTGTTGATTGACGGTTGAGAGGCGGGACCACAGAGCCAGAGCTCAACCCCCGGAAGCATAACTAGGTGAGTACAACTAGTTGAGTACACACACACACACACACACACACACACACACACACACACACACACACACACACACACACACAGGTATGACAGAGCCCGATAGGCTCAGGAATCTGTACACCTGTTGATTGACGGTTGAGAGGCAGGACCAAAGAGCCAGAGCTCAACCCCCGCAAACACAACTAGGTGAGTACAACTAGGTGAGTACACACAGATATCCCCAGGAAGCAGCCCGTAGCAGCTGTCTAACTCCCAGGTACCTATTTACTACTAAATGAACAGTCGAATCAGGGTGAAAGAAACTCTGCCCATGTCTGCCTTTGTTGGGAAACGATGCCGGGCCCTTAGGATTACGGCCTCGAGCGCTGTACACTCAGCCACGAGCCCCCGCCCTTCAAAGGGTGTGTGTGTGTGTGTGTGTGTGTGTGTGTCAACAGAGACGCAGGTCTACATATTAAATATCGGCCACCTTTGCCAACGGTTCGATACCGACCAACTTGTTCTCTTGTTCTGTCGTACCCAAACAAAGGTACGACAGAACAAGGAGTTGTGAAAGGAGTCATCCTTCAGCACTCGTTTCCGAACCTTTTTTCAATTCCCCCTTCAGTGCCCTCTACTCTCTCTATGGAGTCATCATCCACTAGCCTCCATCTACAGAGTCATCCCACATGACTACCTGCTCTATCTACCAACTTATTCAACACTATTGGTTAAAAGTTTTTAAATTGTCAATAAACATATTGAAGAAGAGTCTAGAAATCATTCCTAGGTGTCATTTAAACAAGGGCCGTTTGCAGGTTTAAACTGATTTATCAGAGTATAAATATGTATTTTTGTATGTATTTATATGTATGTATGTATGTATAAATATGTATTTATATGTATTTTTTTATAATTTTTGAATTATAAAAATTCTTTAAAAATTTTTTGAATTACATTTTCAATCATTGTTTCATCTAAGATGAAAGAGATTTAATAATTATTTTAATATGATTAAAGAGGTTTATGCATTACCCTTAGGCACCAATACCATGCAACATTCTCAGTCTTCATATCAACATAAATTTGAGAAGTGTAGATATACTGAGCTTCATCTAATTTATTATATACGCAAATTCCAGTCATTATATTCCTCGCTGTTGGACATTATTCCTAACTGAATTTACATCAATCATCTGTTAACTCCCTTTTTTCTTATGTTTTGCGTCAGACAGACACTCAGGAGCCGAGCGCAATGTCCCCCCGCACGGACCGTCGCTCGCATAATTTGTCGTATAATCATATAAGGGTTTAAACCTTAATGACATTATGCAAAATTTTCAAATGAATATTAAAATGCAAGAGTTGCATAGAGGTAACTCGCTGGATGTGATTAAACACAGGTTATGTCGCAGCCCTCGTGTAGTGGAACTTTCCTTCTGGCGGTCACTTATGTGGAGATGCTGAGTCAAGCTTCAGCTCTTGGATGTAACCATTCCTCATGGTAGTTGTCTACTAAGTTGACTCTCGACGTGTGTGTCTCCTAGTTTACACACACACAGACTTATACACACACACACAGACACAGACACACTAACACACACACTAACACAGACACACACGCACACACACACACACACACACACACACACACACACACACACACACACACACACACACACACACACACACACACACACACACACACACACACACACACACACACACACACACACACACACACACATCGGGATCCAAGAGTCAATGCTCGATCCTGCAGACACAACTAGGTGAGTACACACACACACACACACACACCTTTGGAGGCGGGACCAAAGAGCCAAAGCTCAACCCCCGCAAGCACAAATAGGTGAGTACACACACATATCTATAGGATTCTTGTAGCTAAGTAGATAACGTGCGGGTCTCGTAATCCTGTTGCTCGGGTTCGATTCCCAGACTAGGCAAATGGGATAAATTCCATGACTAGACAAATGGGCAGAGTTTCTTTCACCCTGGTGCCCCTGTTACCTAGCAGTAAATAGGTCCCTGGGAGTTATATGCCCCTCTTTAACAAGGGTCAGCTCCAGTTCCGAATCTCAGGGACGACGTTAAAGTCTGAAATGTGGGGTTGACTGTCCGTAGAGTGTTCCATCAGATTTTTAAGCCGTTCAATAACGTTCATTCAACGTCGATGGCGTTACTTCAACGTTACGTGAGCAAGTGTAACGTTAATTCAACATTAAATTGACGTTACACTTGGATATTTTACCCACTGGGTGGGAGAGAGAGAATGGGAGGGAGGGAGTGAGAAGGGAAGGAAGGTTGCAGGAACAGAGACCGCGAGAGAGGGTTGGTAGGAGGGAGAGTGAAAAGGAGGGAAGTAATGGAAAGGGAATTGGAGGGAGGGAAGGAGAGGGGAGAGAACATGTGGGGTGGGATGGAAAGATAACTTGAGGGATGGAAGGAAGTACAGAGAATGGGAGAGTGAGAGATCGGCAAGGATTTAGAGAGATAGAACAGGAGGGAGAAAGAGAGGATGGGTGAACAGGAAGGTGAGAGAAAGGGAGAGAGATAATGGGATAGAGGTAGGAACAGGCCGGGAGAGAGAACAGGAAGGAGATAAAGTAAGAGAAAATGGGAGGGATGGAAACAGAGAAAGCAGAATGGAGTGGGAATAAGAGAGAGAGAGAGAGAGAGAGAGAGAGAGAGAGAGAGAGAGAGAGAGAGAGAGAGAGAGAGAGAGAGAGAGAGAGAGAGAGAGAGAGAGCAGAAGAAAGACATAAACAGGAAGACAGAAAACACAGAGATAGAGAAACAGATCTGTGGTATCCAGGCCGCGCCGTTTATCCCACCTAATCTACCAAAAAAAGAAAGTCTTTCCCTCTGACCGAGGTTGCAAGCCAGACTCTTGGGCTGCAACTCAGGCAATTTTCCATGGCTATTGACTATTTTTAGAGACCCTCATAGGATGGCCGTGCTCGGCCTCCCCCCTTCCCCATCCCCCTATTTGAAGGGGATCCACTTCCGCACCCCTTCACGATGTCAGAGTAAATGAAATGTGCATTCAAACGTCCGTAGAATTTAACATTCGTTAAACTATCAGAGTACTCATACTCCCAATTATAAATGACCTAATTGATGCACAGAGTAAAGGTTCTCGAATCTCCTTTGTATGGATACCTTCACACATAAATATAACCCATCATAATGAGACAGACATTGCAGCCAAATTAGCGTGTAACAAGTCTGAAGTTGAATTAGATCTAGGTATCCCCATCTCTGCTGTCAAAACTGTATTGGTCCAAACATTCAGATCTGATAGGAAAGAACTTACTGACTCCCAACGACCTGAAAGTACTAGTATAAAAAGCTATGATTTGTTCAGATCTGAACCTACATCTATGGGCAGCACAAAACGTCCACTAGACTGTGCGACACAGTAGTTGCAAGGATCAGGTTGGGTTACCGTTACCTGTGGCAGGTGGCTGCAGGTGACGGGTCTCCCAATCCTGAGCACTCCAGTTGCAAACTCTGTGAGCAGGAACTACGGCACGATCTCCCGCACTACATCACTGAATGCTCAGTTATTAGACCTTTCAGACCAGTTGGCATGAGGTATCTGGAGCTTTGCAATTACTTTATTCACTCTCGTATTCTTGAAGATATCCTCACAGTATACACAAAATTGGCCAGTGCAGGCTATTAAACACATGGCTCTGTATGACTAACCATCCTGCGAGATGGGGACTTGTATTACCACTGCTGCCTTATTCAATCTTGTGTTGTTGATATCCTCAAAATGCATCCGGAGTCTGCCAGTGCAGACCGCTTATCACATGCCTCTGTATGACTAACCATCCTGTGTGATGGGGATTTTTTAGCATCACCTAGTTAGCTTTTTTTGACACACTGTACTCCACTTCATATAGTCTAGGGCAGCTGCACTAATGCAGATGTACCTAATGTGTTAATAAAAAAAAAGTATTCAGATATTAACAAGCAAAATGAAGGTTCACGTGACAAATCTACGTTACGAGGAAAAACGTTTGAATAGAGGGATGGTGATAACTTATTTTGAAAATAGTTAGAACAATAGGGGATATTTATAGAGAGAATGTGTGAGTGGAAACAGGGACAGAGTGGGTAAATAGAGCAAACTCTCCTAATAAAACGTCGCATTTTGACATATACTCTGACCTAAGGGCCAAAATTGTCGTTCTAGAAAATGTTAGCGGCTCGCGAAATTGACGTTCTGTCCCGTTATTTGTTTTGGGTGCTCTGGTAGGTTAGGAAAGGACACTTTAGTACGACAATTGTTCGACGTTGGGAAAGTTTAGGAGGAGGGCTTTATTAGAGATTTGTATGTAATGTTCTCAGGGATGAAGAAGGTGGGACGTGAAGATGGTTCGTTGTGAGGGGAGACGTAGAAGGTGTGAGAGTAGGTGGTGGGGAGGGAGCATGCTAGAAAAGATTGGCAGGATGTGTGAGGCTAGAGATCGGGAAGGGGGGGGGGGTTAGGAGACCTGGAAGGGTGTGTGTGGGTGAGGCTTGTCTACAGTGTCGACCCGGGTACCGCCGGGGATCCCTCTAATAGCTACCTATATAAATGATCTACCAGAGGGAACAAAGAGTTACATGAATGCCTCTGAAGATGATGGAAAACTACTGTAGAGAGCTAAGGACATAGATGCCCATATTGCCTCCAAAATTACCAAGCCCAAATAAATATATGCACTAACACATGTCAAATAACACTCTACGGAAATAAATATATCATAATGGAATAAGAAACTGGGGATAACATGTCGCACTTACCCTACAAAGTATGAGAAAAGGTATTAAAAACATCTGACAAGGAGAGGTATCTAGAAGGGGTTCTGGACATTCGTGAAGGGCGAAATATTAGAGAAACTGTTTACACATTTTATGAGACCAAAATTAGAGTAGTAGTGGCGTGGTGTCTATATATATCGAAGCACATTGGCGGATTTGAATGAGTGCAAACACATGCAACTAATATATCTCGCGGTCACGGGAGATATATTAGTTGCGATATATTAGATATATTAGATATATTAGTTGCAAGCTATAGATCACGAAGACCGTGATATCTCACTTGAGACCGTGAGCGATGAGGAGAGACTGAGAGCGTTAAACACACCAGGGCAAGAAGATTAGAAAGAAAGGAAGTGATATGATCACTACGTACAAAATAGCAACCGGAATGGAAAACAAATATACATTGAAACGTTTTTGAAACTTGCCTCTTTAAGAACAAAAGGTCATAGATACAAACTAAAGAAACAAAAACTGCCGCTAAACATTAGAAAGTTATCTTTTGAGAATAGAGTTTTAGATAGTTGGAACAAGTTAAGTGAGAAGGCGAAGGAGGCAAAATCCGCTAGTAGTTTCTTAACAACATATCCTGTAACTACACTTTTGTAGTGGCACACACTCACACACACACACACACACACACACACACACACACACACACACACACACACACACACACACACATAGATAAAGACAGGCTATTTAACACAAGGGGCACACACACAAGGGGACACAGGTGGAAACTGAGCGCCCAAATGAGCCACAGAGATATTACAAAGAACTTTTTTAGTGTAAGAGTGGTTGACAAATGTAATGCATTAGGAAGTGATGTGGTGGAGGCTGACTCCATACACAGTTTCAAGTGTAGATATGATAGAGCCCAATAGGCTCAGGAATCTGTACACCTGTTGATTGACGGTTGAGAGGCAGGACCAAAGAGCCAGAGCTCAACCCCCGCAAACACAACTAGGTGAGTACACACACACAGTTGATTGACAGTTGAACAAAGGAACCAAGCCGGGAACAAAGAGCCAAAGCTTAACCCCTGCAAGCAAAACTAGGTGAGTACTAGGTGACTAGGTGATTACAGCATGCGGCCCGAGCTCGGAGCCAATACCTGGTTAAGCATGGATTCGGGATAGGGTAAGAGTTAGGGGGCTGGTGGCAGAGTGGACATCACTCTAGACTCGTGAACCTAGGGACCGGGGCTTGATCTCGGCGCCGGCGGAAAAACAAATAGGCTGAGTTTCCTTCACCCTGATGCCCCTGTTACCATGCAGTAAATACGTACCAGGGAGTTAGACGGCTACTACTGACTGCTTCCAGGCTGTGATTGTGTGTGAAAAAAATTAGTTAGTAGTTAGTAACAGTTGATTGATTGACAGTTAAGAGGCAGGGCGAAAGAGAAGAGCTCAACCCCCGCAAGCACAACTCGGTGAATACAAGATTATGCTGGAGAAAATTCAGACGGATGCCACTAGGCTAGTCCCAGAACGAAGAGGCATGAGTTACAAGGAGAGGCTGTGTGAACTGCACCTCACAACGCTGGAAGACAGAAGAGCTCGGGGAGACATGATCACTACCTAGAAAACTCTAAGAGGAATCGAAAGGGTGGATAAAGATAAACTGTTTAACACGGGGGGTTATGCGAACAAGGGGACACAGGTGGACACTGAGTATCCGAATGAGCCACAGGGACATTGTAAAGTATTTTTTCAGTATCAGAGTAGTTAACAAATGGACTGTATTAGGCAGGGTGGAGACAGACTCCATATACAGTTTCAAATGTAGATATGATAGAGCCCAGTTGGCACAGGAATCTGTTCACCAGTTGATTGACAGTTGAGAGGCGGGACCAAAGAGCCAGAGTTCAACCCTCGCAAACACAACTAGGTGAGTCAACCCCTCAACACACCCACACCCCTACACCCACAAACGTACACACGCTCCCACATCCACACCTTTACCACACACATACACACCCACATCCATACCCGAACCCCAACACCCACACACCCACACCCACACCCACACTTACACCCACACCCCCAATATACACCCACACCAACCCACACACCCACACCCCCACCCACCCACACACTCACACCCTCACACCCACACCTACACCCACACCCACAATTACACCCACACCCTCCCACACACCCACACCTACACCCACACCAACACCCACACCCACAACTAAACCCACACCCACACCCACACACTCACACCAACATCTTCACCCACCCCTACACCCACACCCACACCCACACCCACACCTACACCCACACACCCCCAACAAACCCACATCCCCAACACACCCAAAACCACACTTACACCCCTACACCCACAAAAACTCCCACACCCACACCCTCACCCCCCCAACACACCCACATCTCCACTCACACCCCCAACACACCCACACTCCCAAAATCTCCACACCAACACCCCAACACAGCCACACACCCTAAACCTCCACACCCACACCCACACACACGCTCTTCATGCCGAGTAATGTCAGGAACTTGGAAACCTAATAGTAACTTGGTCTCAGGGAGCCGAGCCCGTTGCTGCTGGCAATATGGACAAAGTTTTCTACTGACAATCCGCCACTGTCAATTCTGTGTTGCAATTCAGTTCCGATTTTCAATGCGATTTTGCAGATGAGTGACTTTCGCTGCATTCTAGAGTAAATTCATTAGGTTTTCAGATAACGACCGGGTGTTTATTTTTCATTTGCAAGCTGTTAATTGCTCGTTTATTTGTTGAATTCTTGTTGAGCTCGTTAGCTCGTCTAGGGCTTATGTGTGAGGGTTGTTGTCAACGAGGAACGAGGGTGCAGAGGGCGATGATGTAGTCGGAATGCAAATGAGGAGGTGTGTGAGTTGTTTGAACGAGGAGGGATGAGTGAGAATGAGTGGGGTGTGAGTGCCAGAATCGGTTAGGATGAATGGGTGAGAGTTTTGGTTGAGTGAACTTTGTGGAGTTTTGAGTGAGTGTTGGGAGTGAATGTTGCGAGTGAATAGTTGGTTTAAGGATTAAACTAGTTGTACTTACCGATTTTTTCTGTGAGGGATGAGCCCCAGCACTAGGGGTCCCGCCTCTAAACCCTGATAGACAGCTGTATGAGGGTCCAAAGCTATTATGGCCCTGTCAAGTCAGCACTTCATGCAGAGTTTGAACTTTGCCTCCACCACATTACCTCTCCTCTGGGTGAGTTAACGAGTGTGTCACTGTGAATTGGTTTATCCTCACCAACATGTGATAGTGGAGACAAGCTTCAGCTCTCGGCCCCCAGCCTTGGAGGTTATTTTCCAAATAATTAAAACAAAATATTCGCTCATTACCGTCTTTACCTTGTAAACTGAGTATTGACTTAACTTTAATGAGTTAATTTTCTCACATATTTATTTTTATTTGAAACTCTTACGCTCGAGATGATTCGATCAAGTTTTGTAACATTTCTGTCATTAGTTTTCTTCGATGTCAAGTCGTTGTTGGATTTTTATATTTTCATAGTTTTTTTCCTGTGTCTCATAAATAAGCTTAAGAATCTTGTATATTGTTAACAAGTCCCCTTGTTCCTAATTTCTTACAACAAATCCCCCTGATATATCTCATAACTGGGAATCTTCGGCAATGGTATTCATCTGTTTTGCATCTTTATGAACTATTAAATTTTGTTTTAGTAGGTTCCATTGCTGCACACCCAAGTTAAAGTCTCACGTACGTTGTACATAGCGCACAACGTTTACTTCGGTCATGCAAGAAATTTCACTCAATATATTCCCTGCTTTTACGGTCTCGTCAGCTTCGTCGAAGTGTAAGAGTGGCAATTCCAGCGCCATCTATGGGTCTGCACTCCCCCCCCCCCCCTCCCCACCCCCCTGATATTGGACGCCCTGTGGACAACGCCATCTATTGGTGGTGGCGTGGCAGCAATGAATGGCTCCTGTTTCCTGTCTTGGTCATACAGAGAGGTCGTTGTGGATGACCTCTGGTGGTGGGTGTATCTAGACCAGCGTCGCCTAGATTGTGCTACAGAGCATAATGTCAACTCCCCTGTGAATGAATGTTACCTCATGGTTTCCCCCGGTGTACCGTCCATTAACTGATGACGTTTTATGTCCACAGAAGGGACGTGTGGAGGCAGTGGTACTGAGGAAGGTCGTTTTCCTTGCGCAGTCCACGTACTCTCAGTTTGATCCTGGAAGAAGATCCTGGAAGTGGTACTGAGGAAGGCCGTTTTCATTGGGCAGTCCACGTACTCTCAGTTTGATCCTGGAAGAAGATCCTGGAAGTGGTACTGAGGAAGGCCGTTTTCATTGGGCAGTCCACGTACTCTCAGTTTGATCCTGGAAGAAGATCCTGGAAGTGGTACTGAGGAAGGCCGTTTTCATTGGGCAGTCCACGTACTCTCAGTTTGATCCTGGAAAAAGACCAAGTCGATCTGCGCAGTGTGTTAGCTGTTAAATTACGCAGTATTGGTAGAGATCGGCGTACCCGGGAATTGGCTTAGGAGAGTAACGAACGACAGAGAGGTGCCTAGAGTGAAGTGCTGCTAGCCGGGTCGCTAGAGGCTTCTGCCAGGGGGTTAGTTACCCCTGTATATGGTTGTTTGTGACCCCGATCAGCGTGTGGCTGAAGTCCTCTGCCAGAGAGCAGCTAGAGAGTGATAGTGGGGTGTAGGCACCTCGTGATACTGTGTCGGTGGACTGGCCCACATAAGAGGTGAACTCGCCAGTGTTTTCCAGTACGAGTGGACAAGGTGCTGAGCGGTGGAAACGCTGAGGTTGGTGAACACTGCGTGTGTGCACTTTTGGTGTCCTGTGTGAAAGTGACACTTCCGTAAATAAGTGTAGTAATAATCTATTTATTATATTTTAACGTTGAAAGTATAAATATATTGGTGAAGGGAACTGTGTGTATTGTAAATACCACCTTTCCCTTATTGCACTATAACGCCAATTCTTGAAAGCATACTACCGACTTGGGGTCGGACACTATAACAGAGGTTACAACATCAAGAACCCGGTTACTGGTCCATAGTGGCCGTAAAAGCTGGGTCTTCAGTGAATATTGGTGAGTACGGGAGCAGGTAATTTTGTAATTCTTTTGATATCCCAGAATGCATACTTAGGTTGAGGATAATTTAACATTCCTCTTGATATCCCGGAATGCATTCTGAGGCATCTGCTCGATACAGGTACCAACGAAGCACTTATCCTAAGACCTAACATTCTCTCGTGGAAACAAGTAGAAGGTTTCGCCACTGGGTTTCCCTTCAGTCTTATTTGCATTTTTGTATATTGGTGCCATTGAAGAGAAATTCCTTGTGGACCTGGAGTACCTTTGACACGCCTTAACCTGGCGTCTAATGTATGTATGTTAAGGACATCTTCTTGCACCTGACATGGATCATTTGCTTCTTCTCACTGAGACTTCGAAGTGAAATTCATAGCCCAGTGTCACTTACGACATGAAGTAAAGGTAAGCTGCATTTTTTGGATGTACTAATCTAGGAATAGAATGATCAGTTACCTCACTTAAGTCAATACTAAGGGAACCTCTCTAGAAAGAGGTTTTAATGCTGAGTTTACTGACGACTCAAGGGTCGGGCTGACTTCTGCATCAACTCCACAATCAGGAACTCAGGAGAGGAAGGCAGGTCCTTGTGAAAGATGGGTTTTATACCGCTGATAATTATAATAATATTTTTTCTCGGGTACAGGAGGCTTTCGTAAACACACACACACGTTTGGCTTGTATCAAGGTCCCCTTCTAGGGTCGAATTACTGACTCTCCCCAGGATGCAACCCCACAAAAGTTGCCTAACTCCCGGTACCAATTTACTGCTACGTGAACAGATACATTAGGTGAAAGCAATGTTTCTAACCATTTCTGTCCCGGCCGGGAGTCGCATCCGGGATACCGAGTGCGAATCAAGAACTAAGTCATGAAAAACTTGCCTTTGACTACGTCAAAGGCCGCTTTCGGTCTAGACTATTACACTCTTCGACCGAAACTGCTATTTTTCTCTCTCATTTTCTTCAATTGTCTTCCATAAAACGTATATATAATCTGAAATGAAATCAAGATTGAAGTAGACCAGAAAACGTACTTGTTGCGAGTAATTTAAAGAAGTCTTAAAAATGTCAACAATGAGAAGAATAATGATTTTTTTATGTTTTAAAGTTACTATCAAGAATGTTGAGTTTTACGTGAATTCAAAGTGCTGAGTCCTATGTTCTGACTACATAAAAAAGGAAGAGGTTGACTCAGGTCCAATTTCATGAGTTTAATTAGAATTTTATATAATATTATATTTTCTTCGGAATGGTTTGTCGATATTCACATATTCATTTCATACAGTATCTTTCACGTTTCTAGTCATTCTTCGCTCATTCTTAATGGCAACTTCTTAGTTCCTAGTGTTCCTCACATTCAGTAAATGATCTCGTGTTACACTAATTATATTGTGTTACACTAATTATATTGTGTTACACTAATTATATTGTGTTACACTAATTAATTTAAGTTACACTAATGATCTTGTGTTACACTAATGGTCTTGTGTAAAAGAAGTGTCTAAATAGATCAATGTAAGCGAGGCGCTTCAGGGGTCGATGCTCGTCACCTTGAATCACCTATATATATATATATATATATATATATATATATATATATATATATATATATATATATATATATATATATATATATATATACATATATATATATATATAATATATATATATATATATATATATATAATATATATATATATATATATATATATATATATATATATATATATATATATATAAATATATATATATATATACATATATATATTATATATATATATATATATAATATATATATGTATATATATATATATATATATATATATATATATATATATATATATATATATATATATATATATATAACTGAAAACTCACACCCCAGAAGTGACTCGAACCCATACTCCAAGGAGCAACGCAACTGGTATGTACAAGACGCCTTAATCCACTTGACCATCACGACCGGACAAAATGAGGTGATAGCCGAGGCTATTTGAACCACCCCACCGCCGGCACTCGGATAGTAATCTTGGGCATAGCATTTTACCAAATCACCTCATTCTTTGGGGCACACGTGAGGAACACAAATGCGAACAAGCCTGATTGGTCCCCAGGACAATATGCAACTGAAAACTCACACCCCAGAAGTGACTCGAACCCATGACATGACATGGCCAATTGTCTAATGCTTTGTTCGTTCATTTGTCAGAAGATGCTCACCAAACTGATTCTGAGATTGCTTCTTCAATAACGAATTGTAAAAGCACCTATAACAGAAACATAATTGAAACTGCTTTGATACAGCTCACAAAAGAAAGTAATTTGAACATTAGCAGTGGTTTATATAACTTAGATCCATTTTTAATAGATCAATTAGAGGGCGATTTGAGTAGGATCATTGGAACACATTTGTCTCACAATTTCATTGTAAATATTTACTATCTTATGCTATGATTATCCATATGTGGGCATGTGTGTAATTATGAATGGGATCTGCATCGGATGGGCCAATAGTCCCTCTGCAGTTTTTGTGCGGCTCATATTTGTGTCCACTTATTGTACCTCACCTCACTCCACCATTCTCTCCTGCCTATTTATGTCCAGTACTCGACCTGTAAAAATCAGTCCTTCTGAAGATGCATTAATATACGAAAGTACTTAAGGAAATTCCTGTTATATTTTTCCTCCGTGGTCTGACACTGTCATATATTGTGATTCAACAATTACGCAAAATTTTAAGAAAAGCTTGACCGAGAAAAGAGAAGGGTGACCCAACTACCAGAATATATTCATAAACTAAGATAAAATATACTGTCTAGTGAACTTGCGAGGAACACCAGCGTCACCCCCAGCTTCTAGTGGGCTCTTGTAGTGTCATCCTGCCCTAAGCATACCTGCAGGCCTCCTGGGGCTGTACTCTAGCACAGGTGTCAGTGTACCGAACAAAGTTGGTGTCACTGCCGGAGTCTGACACCAACGACACGTGAGTGCATTTGACACGAAGGCCTCTTGGATACCTAATTATAGTGACACACGACGGAAATGACACAGACGCCTAATTGACCTTGTAAAGGTGAATTAGGCCAAATTGACCTCTAAAGGCCTTCTTACCACACTTTACTGGATGGAATTCTCTTCTACACTTCGTCGCGTTATTCTCAATCACGGAGGAAGACTCAACTCGCCTAACAGAGAACTCAAATACAAAAGTCAATAATCCCTGGCCCGACGAGACGCTAATATCATTGCTACACACTACAGCCTTGAAGGCCATGACTGCTGGGATTGCTACAATCTCGCCATTTCATTTGCAAGATGCAAGACACCGCCTGCAATGCAGATCATTTATCAACACAGTCGTGATTCATCATCTTGAGGTAATATTCGCCATGTAGCGTATGATGCTGAGGTAACACTCCAGGGTAGTGACAGTGTTGGGGCTGTGTAACACTCCAGGGTGGTGACAGTGTTGGGGCTGTGTAACACTCCAGGGTGGTGACAGTGTTGGGGCTGTGTAACACTCCAGGGTGGTGACAGTGTTGGGGCTGTGTAACACTCCAGGGTGGTGACAGTGTTGGGGCTGAGTAACACTCCAGGGTGGTGACAGTGTTGGAGCTGTGTAACACTCCAGGGTGGTTACAGTGTTAGGGCTGTGTAACACTCCAGGGTGGTGACAGTGTTGGGGCTGTGTAACTCTCCAGGGAGGTGACAGTGTTGGGGCTGTGTAACACTCCAGGGTGGTGACTGTGGCAGGGCTGTGTAACACTCCAGGGTGGTGACAGTGTTGGGGCTGTGTAACACTCCAGGGTGGTGACAGTGTTTAGGCTGTGTAACACTCCAGGGTGGTGACAGTGTTGGGGCTGTGTAACACTCCAGGGTGGTGACAGTGGCTGGGCTGTGTAACACTCCAGGGTGGTGACAGTGTTGGGGCTGTGTAACACTCCAGGGTGGTGACAGTGTTGGGGCTGTGTAACACTCCAGGGTGGTGACAGTAGCAGGGCTGTGTAACACTCCAGGGTGGTGACAGTGTTGGGGCTGTGTAACACTCCAGGGTGATGACAGTGTTGGGGCTGTGTAACACTCCAGGGTGGTGACAGTGTTGGGGTTCTGTAACACTCCAGGGTGGTGACAGTGTTGGGGCTGTGTAACACTCCAGGGTGGTGACAGTGTTGGGGCTGTGTAACACTCCAGGGTGATGACAGTGTTGAGGCTGTGTAACACTCCAGGGTGGTTACAGTGTTGGGGCTGTGTAACACTCCAGGCTGGTGACAGTGTTGGGGCTGTGTAACACTCCAGGGTGGTGACAGTGTTGGGGCTGTGTAACACTCCAGGGTGGTGACAGTATTGGGGCTGTGTAACACTCCAGGGTGGTGACAGTATTGGGGCTGTGTAACACTCCAGGGTGGTGACAGTGTTGGGGCTGTGTAACACTCCAGGGTGGTGACAGTGTTGGGGCTGTGTAACACTCCAGGGTGGTGACAGTGTTGGGGCTGTGTAACACTCCAGGGTGGTGACAGTGTTGGGGCTGTGTAACACTCCAGGGTGGTGACAGTAGCAGGGCTGTGTAACACTCCAGGGTGGTGACAGTGTTGGGGCTGTGTAATACTCCAGGGTGGTGACAGTGTTGGGGCTGTGTAACATTCCAGGGTGGTGACAGTGTTGGGGCTGTGTAACACTCCAGGGTGGTGACAGTGTTGGGGCTGTGTAACACTCCAGGGTGGTGACAGTGTTGGGGCTGTGTAACACTCCAGGGTGGTGACAGTGTTGGGGCTGTGTAACACTCCAGGGTGGTGACAGTGTTGGGGCTGTGTAACACTCCAGGGTGGTGACAGTGTTGGGGCTGTGTAACACTCCAGGGTGGTGACAGTGTTGGGGCTGTGTAACACTCCAGGGTGGTGACAGTGTTGGGGCTGTGTAACACTCCAGGGTGGTGACAGTGTTGGGGCAGTGTAACACTCCAGGGTGGTGACAGTGTTGGGGCTGTGTAACACTCCAGGGTGGTGACAGTGTTGGGGCTGTGTAACACTCCAGGGTGGTGACAGTGTTGGGGCTGTGTAACACTCCAGGGTGGTTACAGTGTTGGAGCTGTGTAACACTCCAGGGTGGTTACAGTGTTGGGGCTGTGTAACACTCCAGGGTGGTGACAGTAGCAGGGCTGTGTAACACTCCAGGGTGGTTACAGTGTTGGGGCTGTGTAACACTCCAGGGTGGTTACAGTGTTGGGGCTGTGTAACACTCCAGGGTGGTGACAGTGTTGGGGCTGTGTAACACTCCAGGGTGGTGAGAGTGTTGGGGCTGTGTAACACTCCAGGGTGGTGAGAGTGTTGGGGCTGTGTAACACTCCAGGGTGGTGACAGTGGCTGGGCTGTGTAACACTCCAGGGTGGTGACAGTGTTGGGGCTGTGCAACACTCCAGGGTGGTTACAGTGTTGGGGCTGTGTAACACTCCAGGGTGGTTACAGTGTAGGGGCTGTGTAACACTCCAGGGTGGTGACAGTGTTGGAGCTGTGTAACACTCCAGGGTGGTTACAGTGTTGGGGCTGTGTAACACTCCAGGGTGGTGACAGTAGCAGGGCTGTGTAACACTCCAGGGTGGTGACAGTGTTGGGGCTGTGTAACACTCCAGGGTGGTGACAGTGTTGGGGCTGTGTAACACTCCAGGGAGGTGACAGTGCTGGGGCTGTGTAACACTCCAGGGTGGTTACAGTGTTGGAGCTGTGTAACACTCCAGGGTGGTTACAGTGTTGGAGCTGTGTAACACTCCAGGGTGGTGACAGTGTTGGGGCTGTGTAACACTCCAGGGTGGTGACAGTGTTGGGGCTGTGTAACACTCCAGGGAGGCGACAGTGTTGGGGCTGTGTAACACTCCAGGGTGGTTACAGTGTTGGGGCTGTGTAACACTCCAGGGTGGTGACAGTGTTGGGGCTGTGTAACACTCCAGGGTGGTTACAGTGTTGGAGCTGTGTAACACTCCAGGGTGGTGACAGTGTTGGAGCTGTGTAAACTCCAGGGTGGTGACAGTGTTGGGGCTGTGTAACACTCCAGGGTGGTGACAGTAGCAGGGCTGTGTAACACTCCAGGGTGGTTACAGTGTTTGGGGCTGTGTAACACTCCAGGGTGGTGACAGTAGCAGGGCAGTGTAACACTCCAGGGTGGTGACAGTGTTGGGGCTGTGTAACACTCCAGGGTGGTGACAGTGTTGGGGCTGTGTAACACTCCAGGGTGGTGACAGTGTTGGGGCTGTGTAACACTCCAGGGTGGTGACAGTGGCAGGGCTGTGTAACACTCCAGGGTGGTGACAGTGTTGGAGCTGTGTAACTCTCCAGGGTGGTGACAGTGTTGGGGCTGTGTAACACTCCAGGGTGGTGACAGTGGCAGGGCTGTGTAACACTCCAGGGTGGTGACAGTGTTGGGGCTGTGTAACACTCCAGGGTGGTGACAGTGGCAGGGCTGTGTAACACTCCAGGGTGGTTACAGTGTTGGGGCTGTGTAACACTCCAGGGTGGTGACAGTAGCAGGGCTGTGTAACACTCCAGGGTGGTGACAGTGTTGGGGCTGTGTAACACTCCAGGGTGGTGACAGTAGCAGGGCTGTGTAACACTCCAGGGTGGTGACAGTGTTGGGGCTGTGTAACACTCCAGGGTGGTGACAGTGTTGGGGCTGTGTAACACTCCAGGGTGGTTACAGTGTTGGAGCTGTGTAACACTCCAGGGTGGTGACAGTGTTTGGGCTGTGTAACACTCCTGGGTGGTGACAGTGTTGGGGCTGTGTAACACTCCAGGGTGGTTACAGTGTTGGGGCTGTGTAACACTCCAGGGTGGTGACAGTGTTGGGGCTGTGTAACACTCCAGGGTGGTGACAGTGTTGGGGCTGTGTAACACTCCAGGGTGATGACAGTGGCTGGGCTGTGTAACACCTTAGTCTAATTTGCAGTTGTCATGAACAGGAGGAGGAGGAGGAGGAAGAGGAGGAGAAAATAATGGAGAAAGAGGAGGAAAATGAGGAGGAAGAAGAAGAGGAAGATAAAGAGGAAGAGAAGGAAGAGAAGGAGGACGAGAGGTGATGAAGCGAATATTCACAGATCCTGAGCAGACTTGGTAAGACCAATAAGCAGCATCGCTCACTTTATATCAAACACTGCAGCCAGCACCGAGCAGGCCCTCGAGCCTGTGCTGAGGGGGAGAACCATCCTGCAGGATGCTGAGGGAGAACCATCCTGCAGGATGCTGAGGGAGAACCCTCCTGCAGGATGCTGAGGGAGGAGAACCCTCCTGCAGGATGCTGAGGGAGAACCATCTTGCAGGATGCTGAGGGAGAACCCTCCTGCAGGATGCTGAGGGAGAACCCTCGTGAAGGATGCTGAGGGAGAACCCTCCTGCAGGATGCTGAGGGAGAACCCTCGTGAAGGATGCTGAGGGTGGAGAACCCTCCTGCAGGATGCTGAGGGAGAACCCTCCTGCAGGATGCTGAGGGAGAACCCTCCTGCAGGATGCTGAGGGAGAACCCTCGTGAAGGATGCTGAGGGTGGAGAACCCTCCTGCAGGATGCTGAGGGAGAACCCTCCTGCAGGATGCTGAGGGAGAACCCTCCTGCAGGATGCTGAGGGAGAACCCTCCTGCAGGATGCTGAGGGAGAACCCTCGTGAAGGATGCTGAGGGTGGAGAACCCTCCTGCAGGATGCTGAGGGAGAACCCTCGTGCAGGATGCTGAGGGAGAACCCTCGTGCAGGATGCTGAGGGAGAATCCTCGTGCAGGATGCTGAGGGAGGAGAACCATCCTGCAGGATGCTGAGGGAGAACCCTCGTGCAGGATGCTGAGGGAGGAGAACCCTCCTGCAGGATGCTGAGGGAGGAGAACCATCCTGCAGGTTGCTGAGGGTGGAGAACCCTCCTGCAGGATGCTGAGGGTGGAGAAGCGTCCTGCAGGATGCTGAGGGTGGAGAACCCTCCTGCAGGATGCTGAGGGAGGAGAACCCTCCTGCAGGATGCTGAGGGTGGAGAACCCTCCTGCAGGATGCTGAGGGTGGAGAACCCTCCTGCAGGATGCTGAGGGTGGAGAACCCTCCTGCAGGATGCTGAGGGTGGAGAACCCTCCTGCAGGATGCTGAGGGTGGAGAACCCTCCTGCAGGATGCTGAGGGAGAACCCTCGTGCAGGATGCTGAGGGGGGAGAACCCTCCTGCAGGATGCTGAGGGAGAACCCTTGTGCAGGATGCTGAGGGGGGAGAACCCTCGTGCAGGATGCTGAGGGAGGAGAACCCTCCTGCAGGATGCTGAGGGAGAACCCTCGTGCAGGATGCTGAGGGTGGAGAACCCTCCTGCAGGATGCTGAGGGAGAACCCTCGTGCAGGATGCTGAGGGGGGAGAACCCTCCTGCAGGATGCTGAGGGAGGAGAACCCTCCTGCAGGATGCTGAGGGTGGAGAACCCTCCTGCAGGATGCTGAGGGTGGAGAACCCTCCTGCAGGATGCTGAGGGAGGAGAACCCTCCTGCAGGATGCTGAGGGTGGAGAACCCTCCTGCAGGATGCTTAGGGAGGAGAACCCTCCTGCAGGATGCTGAGGGAGGAGAACCATCCTGCAGGATGCTGATGGAGGAGAACCCTCCTGCAGGATGCTGAGGGTGGAGAACCCTCCTGCAGGATGCTGAGGGTGGAGAACCTGCTGCAGGATGCCGAGGGAGAACCCTCCTGCAGGATGCTGAGGGAGGAGAACCCTCCTGCAGGATGCTGAGGGCGGAGAACCCTCCTGCAGGATGCTGAGGGAGGAGAACCCTCCTGCAGGATGCTGAGGGAGGAGAACCCTCCTGCAGGATGCTGAGGGTGGAGAACCCTCCTGCAGGATGCTGAGGGTGGAGAACCCTCCTGCAGGATGCTGAGGGTGGAGAACCCTCCTGCAGGATGCTGAGGTGGAGAACCCTCCTGCAGGATGCTGAGGGTGGAGAACCCTCCTGCAGGATGCTGAGGGTGGAGAACCCTCCTGCAGGATGCTGAGGGTGGAGAACCCTCCTGCAGGATGCTGAGGGTGGAGAACCCTCCTGCAGGATGCTGAGGGTGGAGAACCCTCCTGCAGGATGCTGAGGGAGGAGAACCCTCCTGCAGGATGCTGAGGGAGAACCCTCCTGCAGGATGCTGAGGGTGGGGAACCCTCCTGCAGGATGCTGAGGGTCGAGAACCCTCCTGCAGGATGCTGAGGGTGGAGAACCCTCCTGCAGGATGCTGACGGAGAACCCTCGTGCAGGATGCTGAGGGGGGAGAACCCTCCTGCAGGATGCTGAGGGAGAACCCTCGTGCAGGATGCTGAGGGGGGAGAACCCTCGTGCAGGATGCTGAGGGAGGAGAACCCTCCTGCAGGATGCTGAGGGAGAACCCTCGTGCAGGATGCTGAAGGTGGAGAACCCTCCTGCAGGATGCTGAGGGAGAACCCTCGTGCAGGATGCTGAGGGGGGAGAACCCTCCTGCAGGATGCTGAGGGAGGAGAACCCTCCTGCAGGACGCTGAGGGAAGAGAACCCTCCTGCAGGATGCTGAGGGCGGAGAACCCTCCTGCAGGATGCTGAGGGTGGAGAACCCTCCAGCAGGATGCTGAGGGTGGAGATCCCTCCTGCAGGATGCTGAGGGTGGAGAACCCTCCTGCAGGATGCTGAGGGTGGAGAACCCTCCTGCAGGATGCTGAGGGTGGAGAACCCTCCTGCAGGATGGTGAGGGTGGAGAACCCTCTGCAGGATGCTGAGGGAGGAGAACCCTCCTGCAGGATGCTGAGGGAGGAGAACCCTCCTGCAGGATGCTGAGGGAGAACCCTCCTGCAGGATGCTGAGGGTGGAGAACCTTCCTGCAGGATGCTGAGGGAGGAGAATCCTCCTGCAGGATGCTGAGGGTGGAGAACCCTCCTGCAGGATGCTGAGGGAGGAGAACCCTCCTGCAGGATGCTGAGGGAGAACCCTCGTGCAGGATGCTGAGGGTGGAGAACCCTCCTGCAGGATGCTGAGGGAGGAGAACCCTCCTGCAGGATGCTGAGGGAGGAGAACCCTCCTGCAGGATGCCGAGGGAGAACCCTCCTGCAGGATGCTGAGTGTGGAGAACCCTCCTGCAGGATGCTGAGGGAGGAGAACCCTCCTGCAGGATGCTGAGGGAGGAGAACCCTCCTGCAGGATGCCGAGGGAGAACCCTCCTGCAGGATGCTGAGGGAGGAGAACCCTCCTGCAGGATGCTGAGGGTGGAGAACCCTCCTGCAGAATGCTGTGGGTGGAGAACCCTCCGGCAGGATGCTGAGGGTGGAGAAACCTCCTGCAGGATGCTGAGGGTGGAGAACCCTCCT
The DNA here is from genome assembly GCF_040958095.1 of Procambarus clarkii. Taxonomy (NCBI): domain Eukaryota; kingdom Metazoa; phylum Arthropoda; class Malacostraca; order Decapoda; family Cambaridae; genus Procambarus; species Procambarus clarkii. The sequence continues at coordinate 8,297,884 of NC_091223.1, read as the reverse complement.
GCAGGATGCTGAGGGTGGAGAACCCTCCTGCAGGATGCTGAGGGTGGAGAACCCTCCTGCAGGATGCTGAGGGAGAACCCTCGTGCAGGATGCTGAGGGGGGAGAACCCTCCTGCAGGATGCTGAGGGAGAACCCTTGTGCAGGATGCTGAGGGGGGAGAACCCTCGTGCAGGATGCTGAGGGAGGAGAACCCTCCTGCAGGATGCTGAGGGAGAACCCTCGTGCAGGATGCTGAGGGTGGAGAACCCTCCTGCAGGATGCTGAGGGAGAACCCTCGTGCAGGATGCTGAGGGGGGAGAATCCTCCTGCAGGATGCTGAGGGAGGAGAACCCTCCTGCAGGATGCTGAGGGTGGAGAACCCTCCTGCAGGATGCTGAGGGTGGAGAACCCTCCTGCAGGATGCTGAGGGAGGAGAACCCTCCTGCAGGATGCTAAGGGTGGAGAACCCTCCTGCAGGATGCTTAGGGAGGAGAACCCTCCTGCAGGATGCTGAGGGAGGAGAACCATCCTGCAGGATGCTGATGGAGGAGAACCCTCCTGCAGGATGCTGAGGGTGGAGAACCCTCCTGCAGGATGCTGAGGGTGGAGAACCTGCTGCAGGATGCCGAGGGAGAACCCTCCTGCAGGATGCTGAGGGAGGAGAACCCTCCTGCAGGATGCTGAGGGCGGAGAACCCTCCTGCAGGATGCTGAGGGAGGAGAACCCTCCTGCAGGATGCTGAGGGAGGAGAACCCTCCTGCAGGATGCTGAGGGTGGAGAACCCTCCTGCAGGATGCTGAGGGTGGAGAACCCTCCTGCAGGATGCTGAGGGTGGAGAACCCTCCTGCAGGATGCTGAGGGTGGAGAACCCTCCTGCAGGATGCTGAGGGTGGAGAACCCTCCTGCAGGATGCTGAGGGTGGAGAACCCTCCTGCAGGATGCTGAGGGTGGAGAACCCTCCTGCAGGATGCTGAGGGTGGAGAACCCTCCTGCAGGATGCTGAGGGAGGAGAACCCTCCTGCAGGATGCTGAGGGAGAACCCTCCTGCAGGATGCTGAGGGTGGGGAACCCTCCTGCAGGATGCTGAGGGTCGAGAACCCTCCTGCAGGATGCTGAGGGTGGAGAACCCTCCTGCAGGATGCTGACGGAGAACCCTCGTGCAGGATGCTGAGGGGGGAGAACCCTCCTGCAGGATGCTGAGGGAGAACCCTCGTGCAGGATGCTGAGGGGGGAGAACCCTCGTGCAGGATGCTGAGGGAGGAGAACCCTCCTGCAGGATGCTGAGGGAGAACCCTCGTGCAGGATGCTGAAGGTGGAGAACCCTCCTGCAGGATGCTGAGGGAGAACCCTCGTGCAGGATGCTGAGGGGGGAGAACCCTCCTGCAGGATGCTGAGGGAGGAGAACCCTCCTGCAGGACGCTGAGGGAGGAGAACCCTCCTGCAGGATGCTGAGGGCGGAGAACCCTCCTGCAGGATGCTGAGGGTGGAGAACCCTCCAGCAGGATGCTGAGGGTGGAGATCCCTCCTGCAGGATGCTGAGGGTGGAGAACCCTACTGCAGGATGCTGAGGGTGGAGAACCCTCCTGCAGGATGCTGAGGGTGGAGAACCCTCCTGCAGGATGGTGAGGGTGGAGAACCCTCTGCAGGATGCTGAGGGAGGAGAACCCTCCTGCAGGATGCTGACGGAGGAGAACCCTCCTGCAGGATGCTGAGGGAGAACCCTCCTGCAGGATGCTGAGGGTGGAGAACCTTCCTGCAGGATGCTGAGGGAGGAGAATCCTCCTGCAGGATGCTGAGGGTGGAGAACCCTCCTGCAGGATGCTGAGGGAGGAGAACCCTCCTGCAGGATGCTGAGGGAGAACCCTCGTGCAGGATGCTGAGGGTGGAGAACCCTCCTGCAGGATGCTGAGGGAGGAGAACCCTCCTGCAGGATGCTGAGGGAGGAGAACCCTCCTGCAGGATGCCGAGGGAGAACCCTCCTGCAGGATGCTGAGTGTGGAGAACCCTCCTGCAGGATGCTGAGGGAGGAGAACCCTCCTGCAGGATGCTGAGGGAGGAGAACCCTCCTGCAGGATGCCGAGGGAGAACCCTCCTGCAGGATGCTGAGGGAGGAGAACCCTCCTGCAGGATGCTGAGGGTGGAGAACCCTCCTGCAGAATGCTGAGGGTGGAGAACCCTCCGGCAGGATGCTGAGGGTGGAGAAACCTCCTGCAGGATGCTGAGGGTGGAGAACCCTCCTACAGGATGCTGAGGGTGGAGAACCCTCCTGCAGGATGCTGAGGGTGGAGAACCCTCCTGCAGGATGCTGAGGGTGGAGAACCCTCCTGCAGGATGCTGAGGGAGGAGAACCCTCCTGCAGGATGCTGAGGGAGGAGAACCCTCCTGCAGGATGCTGAGGGAGAACCCTCCTGCAGGATGCTGAGGGTGGAGAACCCTCCTGCAGGATGCTGTGGGAGGAGAACCCTCCTGCAGGATGCTGAGGGTGGAGAACCCTCCTGCAGGATGCTGAGGGAGGAGAACCCTCCTGCAGGATGCTGAGGGAGGAGAACCCTCCTGCATGATGCTGAGGGAGAACCCTCCTGCAGGATGCTGAGGGTGGAGAACCCTCCTGCAGGATGCTGAGGGAGGAGAACCCTCCTGCATGATGCTGAGGGAGGAGAACCATCCTGCAGGATGCTGAGGGAGGAGAACCATCCTGCAGGATGCTGAGGGAGGAGAACCATCCTGCAGGATGCTGAGGGAGGAGAACCATCCTGCAGGATGCTGAGGGAGGAGAACCATCCTGCAGGATGCTGAGGGAGGAGAACCATCGTGCAGGATGCTGAGGGAGGAGAACCCTCCTGCAGGATGCTGAGGGAGGAGAACCCTCCTGCAGGATGCTGAGGGAGGAGAACCATCCTGCAGGATGCTGAGGGAGGAGAACTATCCTGCAGGATGCTGAGGGAGGAGAACCATCCTGCAGGATGCTGAGGGAGGAGAACCATCCTGCAGGATGCTGAGGGTGGAGAACCATCCTGCAGGATGCTGAGGGTGGAGAACCATCCTGCAGGATGCTGAGGGAGGAGAACCATCCTGCAGGATGCTGAGGGAGGAGAACCATCGTGCAGGATGCTGAGGGAGGAGAACCCTCCTGCAGGATGCTGAGGGAGGAGAACCCTCCTGCAGGATGCTGAGGGAGGAGAACCATCCTGCAGGATGCTGAGGGAGGAGAACTATCCTGCAGGATGCTGAGGGAGGAGAACCATCCTGCAGGATGCTGAGGGAGGAGAACCATCCTGCAGGATGCTGAGGGTGGAGAACCATCCTGCAGGATGCTGAGGGAGGTGAACCATCCTGCAGGATGCTGAGGGAGGAGAACCCTCCTGCAGGATGCTGAGGGAGGAGAACCATCCTGCAGGATGCTGAGGGAGGAGAACCATCCTGCAGGAGACGTCTCTACAAGAGCCGATGGACAACACGCACAGAAAACCATCGCTATTTACTTCCAACATTTACTACAAAAGTCTTCTTTTTTCCCTGCTATCTATCCTCTCTGCTTGTTTTGCTAGCGTGATCCTCGGGCAATTATACAGCAAAAGCCCGTGAGAGAATATGATTGTCTCAGGATGTAACATGAAGGGAACTATCATGGGGAAAGCGACAAGCCATTACGACTATGTCGCAAATTGTAATTGGAAGAAATGTAGCAAACTAGGATAAGTATTTGGAATGGGACGGAGGAAAGGAGTGTTGTCCGATCACTTGTACTGTCGGGAATTGAACGCCGACCTGTGTAGCGAGGCCGTCGCTCTATTGTCCAGCCCGAGTGGTTGGCTGACTTGAATGGGAATTACCAGGACATGGGCGTTGAACGGATCCTTCAGAGGTGGAGGTTGCGTGCTGGCCGCCATCTTGGCCTGAGATATTTTGTGTGTTTATATAGTGCCTTCTTAGGCGAGGTTAGCCAATACCAGCGCCTTCATCACCCTGACTGTATCACCCTGACTGTATCACCCTGACTGTATCACTTTGACTGTATCCTGACTGTATCACTTTGACTGTATCACCTGACTGTATCACTTTGACTGTATCACCCTGCCTGTATCACCCTGACTGTATCACCCTGACTTGTATCACCATGACTGTATCACTTTGACTTGTATCACCCTGACTGTATCACCTTGACTGTATCACCCTGACTGTATCACCCTGACTGTATCACTTTGACTGTATCACCCTGACTGTATCACTTTGACTGTATCACCCTGACTGTATCACCCTGACTGTATCACCATGACTGTATCACTTTGACTGTATCACCCTGACTGTATCACTTTGACTGTATCACCCTGACTGTATCACCCTGACTGTATCACTTTGACTGTATCACCCAGACTGTATCACTTTGACTGTATCACCCTGACTGCACCACCCTGACTGTATCACTTTGACTGTATCACCCTGACTGTATCACCCTGACTGTATCACTTTGTATCACCCTGACTGTATCACTTTGACTCTATCACCCTGACTGTATCACTTTGTATCACCCTGACTGTATCACTTTGACTGTATCACTTTGACTCTATCACCCTGACTGTATCACTTTGTATCACCCTGACTGTATCACTTTGACTGTATCACCCTGACTGTATCACCCTGACTGTATCACTTTGTATTACCCTGACTGTATCACTTTGACTGTATCACCCTGACTGTATCACCCTGACTGTATCACCCTGACTGTATCACTTTGACTGTATCACCCTGACTGTATCACTTTGACTGTATCACCCTGACTGTATCACCCTGACTGTATCACCCTCTCTGTATCACTTTGACTGTATCACCCTGACTGTATCACTTTGACTGTATCACCCTGACTGTATCACCCTGACTGTATCACTTTGACTGTATCACCCTGACTGCATCACCATGACTGTTTCACTTTGACTGTATCACCCTGACTGTATCACCCTGACTGTATCACTTTGTATCACCCTGACTGCATCACCCTGACTTTATCACCCTGACTGTATCACCCTGACTGTATCACCCTGACTGTATCACCCTGACTGTATCATTTTGACTGTATCACCCTGACTGTATCACTTTGGCTGTATCACCCTGACTGCATCACCCCTGACTGTATCACCCTGACTGTATCACCCTGACTGTATCACTTTGACTGTATCACCCTGACTGTATCACCCTGATTGTATCACTTTGACTGTATCACCCTGACTGTATCACTTTGTATCACCGTGACTGTATCACTTTGACTGTATCACCCTGACTGTATCACCCTGACTGTATCACTTTGACTGTATCACCCTGACTGTATCACTTTGACTGTATCACCCTGACTGTATCACCCTAACTGTATCACACTGACTGCATCACACTGACTGTATCACCCTGACTGTATCACCCTGACTGCATCACCCTGATTGCATCACCGTGACTGCATCACACTGACTGCATCACACTGACTGCATCACACTGACTGCATCACACTGACTGCATCACCCTGACTGCATCACACTGACTGCATCACACTGACTGCATCACCCTGACTGCATCACACTGACTGCATCACCCTGACTGCATCACACTGACTGCATCACCCTGACTGCATCACACTGACTGCATCACCCTGACTGCATCACCCTGACTGCATCACCCTGACTGCATCACACTGACTGCATCACCCTGACTGCATCACACTGACTGCATCACCCTGACTGCATCACCCTGACTGCATCACACTGACTGCATCACCCTGACTGCATCACACTGACTGCATCACCCTGACTGCATTCACCCTGACTGCATCACCCTGACTGCATCACACTGACTGCATCACCCTGACTGCATCACACTGACTGCATCACCCTGACTGCATCACACTGACTGCATCACCCTGACTGCATCACCCTGACTGCATCACACTGACTGCATTCACACTGACTGCATCACCCTGACTGCATCACACTGACTGCATCACACTAACTGCATCACACTGACTGCATCACCCTGACTGCATCACCCTGACTGCATCACACTGACTGCATCACACTGACTGCATCACACTGACTGCATCACACTAACTGCATCACAAGTCCTCACATGCGCACGACACACGTACAGACAAACTCAAGAACATGAACACAATTATAGTGTGAAGACCCAGATAAAGGTGTGTGATCTGAGACTTCTCCAGATATTGGTTATTTATCCACTTAATTTACTTAATAATACTATATAAAGTCATATAAACACTTGTCAAGCAACACAATTACCACAGCTAACACTCCAGCAGAAAGAACTCTGACTCTCGACCCCTGGCGCCAGACCAGAGTATATTCAACTCATTCACATCCAACAGACAGACCACTAACGTTCTTCCAAACAACTTTCACCTCTAACTAGGTTAGCTTAGCATTTTAAAAGCACCGAATCACCTTCTGTGGTTGATTGTTCAATAAACCCTTGAACTATATGTTTAACACATCTCTCACCCTGTCCATGGAGGACATAAGAAAATGTATATATGCTGGTTAGCATTGTAAATGTGTGGCCACGTTTGTGGTAGAGAGAGAAATAAACTAACTACTTCTGAACCATTTTTCACACGACAGTACTCACATAGTTGTGCTTTTGTGGGTTTGAGGGGGGAATGAGCCTCGGCTCTTTGGTCCCGCCTCTCAACTGTCAATCAACTGGTGTACAGATTCTGAGCCTACTGGGCTCTATATTATATCTACATTTGAAACTGTGTATGGAGGCAGCCTCCTCCACATCACTGCTTAGTGCATTCCATTTGTGAACTACCCTGATGCTTAAGAAGTTCTTTCTAACGTCGCTGTGGCTCATTTGGGTACTCAGTCTCCACCTGTGTCCCCTTGTTCTAACAGAACTAATCGTCAACGGACTAGAAAAATTATTACATAATCAAAATTATACGATTTTTCTCACTGACTGGACAAAATTACCCAACGGACGGACTGACTTTAGGTTTGACCCCACAAAGGGACAATTTAATGAACCAAATCCAAAAAGACAGGTTGTTACCCACGTACCACCGCCCTCTCACCCCAAGACTGAGAGAACATCCAGGACCAAACCAGAGAACCAGAGAACAACATAACCAGAGAACCAGAGAAGCAGAGAACCAGAGAACCAGAGAGCCAGAGAACCAGAGAACCAGAGAACCAGAGAAGCAGAGAAGCAGAGAACCAGAGAATCAGAGAAGCAGAGAACCAGAGAACCAGAGAACCAGAGAGGCAGAGAACCAGAGAACCAGAGAACCAGAGAAGCAGAGAAGCAGAGAAGCAGAGAATCAGAGAAGCAGAGAACCAGAGAACCAGAGAACCAGAGAAGCAGAGAACCAGAGAGCCAGAGAACCAGAGAACCAGAGAGCCAGAGAACCAGAGAACCAGAGAACCAGAGAACCAGAGAACCTTCTCAAGCAGAGGGCAGTACACAGTAACAGCTCTCATCTTAAAGGAACAGGAGTATTAAGCGAGCTTACTCTGCGGCCTCCCGGCTGACGTCTGTGATGCCAGGCTCACAGGCCACCTCAGACGTGACAAGAGGAAGAGGGAGATAGCGGGAGGGAGGAAGAAAGACATAGAGTGTGGGAGGAACAAATATATATATATATAGAGAGAGAGTGAGGGAGGAAGAAAGATAGGGAATGAGAGAAACAGGAGGAAAGAGATAATGAAGGAGAGAGAAGAAGACATAGAAAGAAGGGAGGGAAAATTTTAAAAGAGGAAGGAGAAAAAGAGAGAAAGAGATGGATAGAGATAAGAAGAAGCATGGAACTCAGGAAAGATAACGGGAAGAAAAAGAGAGAAAGGTAGAAGCGGAGGTGTGAGAGAAAAAGAAAGGGAAAGGAGGGGGTCCCGATAGTAAAGTAGGATTCGTGCTTGACTCACAATCGAGAATTCCGGGTTCAAATCCCCGGCTGGACAGACATGTTGGGCGCATTACCTATCACCTAATGTTCCTGTTCACCTAACAGTAAGTAGGTACACAGGAGATAGTCAGCTTGTTGTGGGGATGCATTCTGGGGGGGTGGGGGGGGTGGGGGGGGGTGTCAGTAATTCGGCCTTGGTGGTGGTGGTGGGGGGACCTCAATATAAGCTTAACGTATGTATATATACTGGCTGCCTGTCCCCAAACACAATGAATTATTATCAAGATGCAAGACAGAGAGAAAGAGAGCGAGCACGAAAGAAAGAAACAGGGAGGGAGAGAGAGAAGGAAACAAAAGATATAGAAAAAGAAAGGAAGAGAAATACAGAATGGGAGAAAACATTTGCAGTCATATCAATATGAATCAGAAACAATATTTTTGTCGGTCTGTTCGAGGCTGGAGGCCAAATGCCTAGGGCTAGCCGCATTAAGGTCAGCAGGATGAGTGGTGATTTGATCTGGAGCGTCATAAGGGAGTCGGGGACAGGGGCAGGTCAAGTGTGGTCAAGCAGGGAGGAGATGGGAAGGGCGTGTGAGGGCAGGGAGGGAGGAGATGGAGAAAGATCATATGTACTGGCAGGAGAGAGTGCATGTGGGAGAACATCTGGAAGCCTCAAGCAGTCCTCCTCTGTCTTAATTTACACACCCTCCTCTTAGGATGTGTCGGCGTGGAAGTGGGGATATGGGGAGGGTGTGTGGGGTGGAAGTAGATGGTGTGAAGTTGTTTACAGTGATGAAGACTGTGTGTACTGTAGATGGTTATAGTGATGGAGGGGGAGAAGGGGGCTGTGTGTGTGTAAAGAAGGATGTGTAAGGGAAGATAGGAGGATCTGTGTGGGAGACCTGGGCACCAGCTCTACCAGGGCCCCACCAGGCACCAGCTCTATCAGGGCCCCACCAGGCACCAGCTCTATCAGGGCCCCACCAGGCACCAGCTCTATCAGGGCAACACCAGGCACCACCTCTATCAGGGCAACACCAGGCACCAGCTCTACCAGGGCCCCACCAGGCACCACCTCTATCAGGGCCCCACCAGGCACCAGCTCTACCAGGGCACCACCAGGCACCAGCTCTACCAGGGCAACACCAGGCACCACCTCTATCAGGGCACCACCAGGCACCAGCTCTACCAGGGCCCCACCAGGCACCACCTCTATCAGGGCACCACCAGGCACCACCTCTACCAGGGCACCACCAGGCACCACCTCTATCAGGGCCCCACCAGGCACCAGCTCTACCAGGGCACCACCAGGCACCAGCTCTATCAGGGCACCACCAGGCACCAGCTCTATCAGGGCCCCACCAGGCACCACCTCTATCAGGGCCCCACCAGGCACCCGACCAAGCATATATGTTAACTAAAATGTTTGTTCAAGGTTGAAGGCGAGACACTTGGGACCCGCTTCACTCATTTTTTCCCAGTGAGTGCTGCTGGGTACATGCCCAACATAGGTGTAACAGGATTGGCTGCAAACAAAAAGAGTGTCATGTGACACTGAGCTAAACTCGCCCTCATAAAATGTCTTAACATGCCATTTTCACCGAACTCTGAATTTGTATTATCTTTCATATTTTCTTATCTTTCATATTTTCTTATCTTTCATATTTTCTTATCTTTCATATTTTCTTATCTTTCATATTTTGTATTTATTTATTCGTAAATAAATTTATTCTTTTATTTCTAATGTTTTGTAAATGAAACAGCTATCACTATGAGGGCTGATTGTAACGAATAGTTTTACAATTGCATTTTTATAATTAAATAACACATGTAGATCAATAAGTTTCAAAGGCTTGACAATATTCTCCAACCCAGAAAAATATGGTAAAATAACACAATTTTTGGACGAATTTTCTCATCACCTAATTTGTTACATATGTTAGTTGAGATTTGCAAAAGCATACGTCCATAATATTTTCTTGGTAGCAAAGTTTGAATCCAATAGAATCATTATTTTCTAACTCGTCATCTATGAGCTCTGGGCTAACAATTGAAGGCGATCTTAGATATATTGAAGAAGAAATAGATTGTTTAACGTTATATCTACGCCCTGAGATATACTGAACATAAGACAATTTTTTCAGTGTTTTTGTAAACACTAAACTTAAAAGAAAAATATTCGCTATGAATTACGATATCCAAAATGGGCAAACATTTACCAATTTTAGTCTCCATAGTAAATTTTATTCCGGGTGACTTCATACGTTTTGCTAGAAATTCGTCTGAATTTGCATTTGAAGGTCAAATAAACATTATATCATCAGCATACTTAAACCATGAACTTATTCCATTCCATTATTTACGTATATACACATACATATATATATACATATAGAGGTATATACATACACATACATACAGATAGAGAGAGGGTGCCACACGAGCGGTCACAGTCCCAGATATAATATAAAACTCCCATAGCAGGATACATGTGGACCACAGCGATCAGTCCCAGGCTGACGGAGGCGGCTCCACACTGCCTCTTCATCACTAACACTTCTTCACTTGGAATATAAACTTGGAGTGGTCCGGGTTATATAATATTTGATGCCGGAACTATCTCTGTGCTGCTGCTCTATATTGAGTGTGTACTCACTTATTTGTGCTTGCAGGGGTTGAGCTTCGGCTCTTTGGTCCGGCCTCTCAACTGTCAATCAATAGGTGTATAGGTCCTGAGCATATTGGGCTCAATTATATCTATATTTGAAACTGTGTATGGAGTCTGCCTCCACCTCATCACTTCCTAATGCATTGCATTTATTTACTGACACTGAAAAAATTCTTTCTAATATCTCTGTGGCTCATTTGGATACTCAATTTCCACCTGTGTCCCCTAGTGCGTGAGTCCCTTGTGTTAAATAAACTGTTTTTGCCTACCCTATCAATTCCTTTGAGAATCTTGTATGTGGTGATCATATCCTCCTTAAACTCTTCTAGCATCCAATGACGTAAGGTAAACACAGAGAAATCACAAAAAAGTGACGCATCAAATGAACAAATCCAAAAGGGTGTGTGGATTATTCCGGACGTAGGTTCGAGCCCTCATCACGGCCCTTGTAGATTTGTTCATTTACGTAATGTATAGTTCTCGTAGTCTTTCCTCATAGCTCATACCCCTTAGCTCAAACCCCTCAGTAAATGGTTATATTAATTTGAAACACTGTTTCCGTGTGCCTCTATATCGACCTTATGCCGCCCCTCACCTGTATAACGCTTGATAAACGATCTATTGACCACTGAGTAAGAAACGGATTTGGAGTGAGAGAGAGGAGCGTAGCCTCCTACTTTAGAGAGCCCGACTACGGAGCACGAAGCGCATAATAGAAGTCTTCTTCGGCACTGGGCGTGTATAGGTGATTACCTCAATGATGAAGTAATAGGATGACCAGGTGTCCGGGGTCGCCCCTTACCCTTGATACCCACCGCTCTAAGGACACAATGTTGGCCTAGTCATTCCTGACGGGAGTTGGTGAGCTTCCTGTGTTTAACTTGTGGGCATAAGGGGGGGGGGGGGGGAGAGTTAAGCGTTATGCGGAGAAAGCGCCAAGCCATTATGACAATATTGCACTTGGAAGGGGTCAGGATAAGGATTTGGCATGGGATGAGGGGGGGGGGAGGAATACTTTTTCAGTCTTGAGCCTCGTAACAAGGAAAGTTGAGGCCCTGTTAGAGGGCCCTGTTAGACCCACACAGTCAGACCCTGACTGTGTGGGTCTGCATCACTCTCAGCATGTTATAGTTCCTCTTTCCCCCATTTCCCCTGTAACAGTGTGTGTGATTATGGGTGTGTGTGTGTATTCACCTAGTTGTATTCAGCTAGTTGTGCTTGGGGGGGTTGAGCTCTGCTCTTTCGGCCCGCCTTTCAACTGTCAACTGTTTCTACTACTAACTAGTACTATTTTTTTCCCCACACCACACACACACACACAGCAGGAAGCAGCCCGTGACAGCTGATTAACTCCCAGGTACCTATTTACTGCTAGTTAAAAGGGGCATTAGGATGAAAGAAACTCTGCCCATTGTTTCGCGCCGGCGTCCAGAATCGAACCCGGGACCTCAGAATCACGCGTGCAGCGTTATGTCCGCTTAGCCACCGGCCCCCCTGGAGGTTTCGTGTGTGTGTGTGTGTGCGTGTGTGTGTGTGTGTGTGTGTGTGTGTGTGTGTGTGTGTGTGTGTGTGTGTGTGTGTGTGTGTGTGTGTGTGTGTGTGTGTGTGTGTGTGTGTGTGTGTGTGTGTGCGGATGTGTGTGTGTGTGTGTGTGTGTGTGTGTGTGTGTGTGTGTGCGCGTGTGTGTGTGTGTGTGTGTGTGTGTGCGGATGTGTGTGTGTGTGCGGATGTGTGTGTGTGTGCGGATGTGTGTGTGTGTGTGTGTGGGGTGTGTGTGGGTGGGTGCAGGTTGTGTGTGTGTGTGTGTGTGGGGTGTGTGTGGGTGGGTGCAGGTTGTTTGTGTGTGTGTGTGTACAGAAGAGAATATATTTGTGTATTTACGATACATTTACACCTTGTATATTCATTCCTTACCTAAAGATGTTCCAGAGTGGAAAGAAACGTGGTAGATAATAGTAGGCATCCTTCAGTCTCGGGAGACTAAAGAGCTACACTCTGGTTGACAATCTCCAGGGCACAACGCCTGGGTTGGTCAATATGGAGGAGAAGCTGTTACCCATGCAACAGGAACCCCCTCTCCACATTGCTGAAATTATCCAATGAAAAAGCAAACGCCAATACACATGGCGTTTGCTCCTGCACCATCGCAGGAGCTGCCGGAATGAGGTCGAAGTCAACAACGAACTGCCTTAGGGGGCTCGAACTCCGTATTTTCCTCGAGATTGACCTCTGAAGCTTTTCCCGAAAGAGGGGTATGGCCGCAAGGCAGCTGAGGTTTGAAATCAGGGGTTTCCTTCCCCTAGATGGGCTGCCTTCCCAGGCTGATGAGTCCCATCTACCCGGAGGAGCTGGTTCTAAGGCACCAGAGGCACGCCATCGCCCCTTCTCCTGGCAATAAAAGCATTTCCGCCGGACATAAAGACAAAGCCACCCGTGCAGGCCAGGAGTTGGACTTGGTTATCTCGGCCCTAATACATCTGAAAATCTCATGTAATACAAATTTTTCTATATCTCTCCTTTCATGCCTCGATGATGCCCATGATTTGAATAATCCTTGGAGAATAATTGACCGCCTTCTCAGTGCTTCACTCTCATGAGGAGAGTGTATGGTGGTGTAGAAAATATACCCCTTCAGGAGTCACTAGAGTTCCTTTCAATAAAATTCGGTAACTTGATGACTATTCATAATCACGAGAGTAATGAAATAGTTAAGAGCATAAAAAGCTTATACTGTAAGATCAACAACGCCAGCAATGCGGCCATATATAACCAAATAAGCTGAGAGACACGTCCTGGTGCTCAAGTATACAAATATATATATATATATATATATATATATATATATATATATATATATATATATATATATATATATATATATATATATATATATATATATATATATATATAATATATATATAATATATACATATATATATATATATATATATATATATATATATATATATATATATATGTATATATTATATATATATTATATATATATATATATATATATATATATATATATATATATATATATATATATATATATATATATATGTATATATTATATATATTATATATATATATATATATATATATATATATATATATATATATATATATATATATATATATATATATATATATATATATATATATAGATTATTAAATATGACCGAAAAAGTAAGATTAATAATTCTAACACGAATTTTCTCTATCTTTCTTATGTTTCTTTTCAGTGTTGATGGTAATTCAAAGATCAATTCTCCAAAATTCATTTTTATTTCTAGTCTGACGCGACACTTGAGCGCGTTTCGTAAAACTTATTACATTTTCAAATACTTTAGTTTACAAACACACAACTGAAACTGAATAGAGCTTTACACATCTTCGAGGTTTATATCTACATTTGGGTGAGGTGGATGAGGTGAAAAACGAACTTTCAACAATGGGTATTCAATGGGTATTAAATTCAAACACAAGACAGAACACGAAACAATGGGTATTGAATGGAAGTAATTGTAGAAAGCCTATTGGTCTATATTTCTTGATGCTTCTATATTGGAGCGGAGTCTTGAAGTGGGTAGAATATAGTTGTGCATTAATTGGCGGTTGATTGCTGGTGTTGACTTCTTGATGTGCAGTGCCTCGCAAACGTCAAGCCGCCTGCTATCGCTGTATCTATCGATGATTTCTGTGTTGTTTGCTAAGATTTCTTAGCAAACAACACAGAAATTTCTTAGTAGAAATCTTAGCAAACAACATAGAAATCATCGATAGATACAGCGATAGCAGGCGGCTTGACGTTTGCGACGCACTACACATCAAGAAGTCAACACCAGCAATCAACAGCCAATTAATGAACAACTATATTCTACCCACTTCAAGACTCCGCTCCAGTACAGAAGCATCAAGAAATATGGACCAATAGGCTTTCTACAATTACTTCCATTCAATACCTATTGTTTCGTGTTCTGTCTTGTGTTTGAATTTAATACCCATTCAATACCCATTGTTTCGTGTTCTGTCTTGTGTTGGAATTTAATACCCATTGAATACCCATTGTTGAAAGTTCGTTTTTCACCTCATCCACCTCACCCAAATGTAGATATAAACCTCGAAGATGTGTAAAGCTCTATTCAGTTTCAGTTGTGTGTTTGTAAACTAAAGTCTTTGAAAATGTAATAAGTTTTACGAAACGCGCTCAAGTGTCGCGTCAGATTAGAAATAAAAATGAATTTTGGAGAACTGATCTTTGAATTACCATCAACAGTGAAAAGAAACATAAGAAAGATAGAGAAAATTCGTGTTAGAATTATTAATCTTACTTTTTCGGTCATATTTAATAATATATGTCTACAAGAAAGACTGCTACCAAAATATAATATATATATATATAAATATATATATATATATATATATATATATATATATATATATATATATATATATATATATATATATATATATATATATATATATTGGTGTATACTGGCAGCAGGTTTTCTTTCAAACATGTTTCATTGAATATGACCGCATATTCTGTATTTATTATTTTCTGGTTTAGGGCTTCTATCCCTCTAACTATTTTCTTAGCATCAGGGCTTAATTGAAATAGGAGTTCTCCAAAACTCATTTTCGTACTTTTAAGGTGAAGAAAAGAAATGATTTACTATAGAGTGTATTTACACTTATTTGTATAATTTGCACGGCGTTTCGAACCTCCATGGTTCATTCTCAAGTGAACAGATCTTACAATACTAGTTGATTTTATACCCGCATTAGGTCAGGTGATAATACAATGAAGGTGAAAACATGGGGGGATACATATGGGATAAACATAGGGGCTGCAGAAGGCTTATTGGCCCATACGAGGCATCTCCTATCTAAACACAAAGATTAATCCAGTGTAATTGGCCTGTTATGTTGGACATTGTCTTCTGTGTTGGCATCGATATGTTCTTGGCTTGTCCTTACTTACTATGAGAGTAAGGACAAGACAAGAACATATCGATGCCAACACAGAAGACAATGTCCAACATAACAGGCCAATTACACTGGATTAATCTTTGTGTTTAGATAGGAGATGCCTCGTATGGGCCAATAAGCCTTCTGCAGCCCCTATGTTTATCCCTTATGTATCCCCCCATGTTTTCACCTTCATTGTATTATCACCTGACCTAATGCGGGTATAAAATCAACTAGTATTGTAAGATCTGTTCACTTGAGAATGAACCATTGAGGTTCGAAACGTCGTGCAAATTATACAAATAAGTGTAAATACACTCTATAGTAATCATTTCTTTTCTTCACCTTAAAAGTACGAAAATGAGTTTTGGAGAACTCCTATTTCAATTAAGCCCTGATGCTAAGAAAATAGTTAGAGGGATAGAAGCCCTAAACCAGAAAATAATAAATACAGAATATGCGGTCATATTCAATGAAACATATATATATATATATATATATATATATATATATATATATATATATATATATATATATATATATATATATATATATATATATATATATATAGTGCGGTAGAAAACGAGGCCGTCATATATTACCGCGATGTTAAGCCACATAGATTTCCGTCGTTGCTGTCTATCAAAGTTAAATGAAAGTCAAATCGGCCTGTAGCCCAGTGAGTTATCACCCTACACACTTTTTCATTAACGCACAACCTCCCCATCCACAGTTGGTGAAGCACCACCCTGACACACCGCTGGTGAAGCACCACCCTGACACACCGTTGGTGAAGCACCTCCCTGACACACAGCTGGTGAAGCACCACCCTGTCACACCGCTGGGGAAGCACCTCCCTGACACACCGCTGGTGAAGCACCACCCTGACACACCGCTGGTGAAACACCTCCCTGACACACCGCTGGTGAAGCACCACCCTGACACACCGCTGGTGAAGCACCTCCCTGACACACCGCTGGTGAAGCACCTCCCTGACACACTGCTGGTGAAGCACCACCCTGACACACCGCTGGTGAAGCACCACCCTGACACACCGCTGATGAAGCACCACCCTGACACACCGCTGGTGAAGCACCTCCCTGAAACACCGCTGGTGAAGCACCTCCCTGACACACCGCTGGTGAAGCACCTCCCTAACACACCGCTCGTGGAGCACCTCCCTCACACCGCTGGTGAAGCACCACCCTGACACACCGCTGGTGAAGCACCTCCCTGACACACTGCTGGTGAAGCACCACCCTGACACACCTCTGGTGAAGCACCACCCTGACACACCGCTGATGAAGCACCACCCTGACACACCGCTGGTGAAGCACCACCCTGACACACCGCTGGTGAAGCACCTCCCTGACACACCGCTGGTGAAGCACCACCCTGACACACCGCTGGTGAAGCACCACCCTGACACACCGCTGGTGAAGCACCTCCCTGAAACACCGCTGGTGAAGCACCTCCCTGACACACCGCTGGTGAAGCACCTCCCTGACACACTGCTGGTGAAGCACCACCCTGACACACCGCTGGTGAAGCACCACCCTGACACACCGCTGGTGAAGCACCACCCTGACACACCGCTGGTGAAGCACCTCCCTGAAACACCGCTGGTGAAGCACCTCCCTGACACACCGCTGGTGAAGCACCTCCCTGACACACCGCTGGTGGAGCACCTCCCTCACACCGCTGGTGAAGCACCACCCTGACACACCGCTGGTGAAGCACCACCCTGACACACCGCTGGTGAAGCACCACCCTGACACACCGCTGATGAAGCACCACCCTGACACACCGCTGGTGAAGCACCACCCTGACACACCGCTAGTGAAGCACCTCCCTGACACACCGCTGGTGAAGCACCTCCCTGACACACCGCTGGTGAAGCACCTCCCTGACACACCACTGGTGAAGCACCTCCCTGACACACTGCTGGTGAAGCAACACCCTGACACACCGCTGGTGAAGCATCTCCCTGACACACCGCTGGTGAAGCACCTCCCTGACACACTGCTGGTGAAGCAACACCCTGACACACCGCTGGTGAAGCACCACCCTGACACACCGCTGGTGAAGCACCACCCTGACACACCGCTGGTGAAGCACCACCCTGACACACCGTTGGTGAAGCACCACCCTGACACCGCTGGTGAAGCACCACCCTGACACACCGCTGGTGAAGCACCTCCCTGACACACCGCTGGTGAAGCACCTCCCTGACACACTGCTGGTGAAGCAACACCCTGACACACCGCTGGTGAAGCACCTCCCTGACACACCGCTGGTGAAGCACCACCCTGACACACCGCTGGTGAAGCACCTCCCTGACACACCGCGGGTGAAGCACCTCCCTGACACACTGCTGGTGAAGCAACACCCTGACACACCGCTGGTGAAGCACCACCCTGACACACCGCTGGTGAAGCACCACCCTGACACACCGCTGGTGAAGCACCTCCCTGACACACCGCTGGTGAAGCACCACCCTGACACACCGCTGGTGAAGCACCACCCTGACACACCGCTGGTGAAGCACCACCCTGACACACCGTTGGTGAAGCACCTCCCTGACACACCGCTGGTGAAGCACCACCCTGACACACCGCTGGTGAAGCACCACCCTGACACACCGCTGGTGAAGCACCACCCTGACACACCGCTGGTGAAGCACCACCCTGACACACCGCTGGTGAAGCACCACCCTGACACACCGCTGGTGAAGCACCTCCCTGCCACACCACTGGTGAAGCACCACCCTGACACACCGCTGGTGAAGCACCACCCTGAAACACCGCTGGTGAAGCACCACCCTGACACACCGCTGGTGAAGGTAAAGCTCTATGGTAGCGCCGGTAATATTGTTGTTGGTGGTGATTGTGGTTGTGATGGTGGTGGTTGTGGTGGTGGTGTTGGTGGTGGTATTGGTTGTGATGGTGGTGGTTGTGGTGGTGGTGTTGGTGGTGGTATTGGTTGTGGTGGTGGTAGTTGTGGTGGTGGTGGTGGTGGAGTGGGTGGTGTAGGTGGTGGTGTTGATGATGGTGGTGCTGGTGGCGGTGTTGATGATGGTGGTGGTGTAGGTGGTGGTGGTGGTGATGATGGTGGTGGTGGTGATGATGGTGGTGGTGGTGGTGTTGATGATGGTGGCGGTGGTGTTGATGATGGTGGTGCTGGTGGCGGTGTTGATGATGGTGGTGGTGTAGATGGTGGTGGTGGTGGTGATGATGGTGGTGGTGGTGATGATGGTGGTGGTGGTGGTGTTGATGGTGGTGGTGGTGGTGTTGATGATGGTGGTGGTGGTGTTGATGATGGTGATGGTGGTGGTGTTTATGATGGTGGTGTTGGTGTTGATGATGGTGTAGGTGGTGGTGGTGGTGGTGGTGGTGGTGTAGGTGGTGATGGTGGTGGTGGTGTAAGTGGTGGTGGTGATGGTGGTGTAGGTGGTGGTGGTGGTGTAGGTGGTGGTGGTGGTGGTGTTGATGATGGTGGTGGTGGTGGTGGTGGTGGTGTTGGTGGTGGTGGTGGTGGTGGTGGTGGTGTTGATGATGGTGGTGTAGGTGGTGGTGGTGGTGTTGATGATGGTGGTGGTGGTGGTGGTGTTGGTGGTGGTGTAGGTGGTGGTGGTGGTGGTGTTGATGATGGTGGTGTAGGTGGTGGTGGTGGTGTTGGTGGTGGTGTTGGTGGTGGTGGTAGTGGTGGTGTTGATGATGGTGGTGTAGGTGGTGGGGGTGGTGGTGGTGGTGGTGGTGTAGGTGGTGATGGTGGTGTAGGTGGTAGTGGTGTAGATGGTGATGAAGGTGTAGGTGGTGGTGGTGGTGATGGTGGTGTTGATGATGGTGGTGGTGGTGGTGTAGATGGTGATGGTGGTGTAGGTGATGGTGGTGGTGGTGGTGGTGTAGGTGGTGGTAGTGTTGATGATGGTGGTGGTGGTGGTGGTGGTGGTGTAAGTGGTGGTGGTGTTGATGATGGTGGTGGAGGTCGTGATGGTGGTGTAGGTGGTGGTGGTGGTGTTGATGATGGTGGTGTAGGTGGTGGTGGTGGTGATGGTGGTGTTGATGATGGTGGTGTAGGTGGTGGTGGTGATGGTGGTGTTGATGATGGTGGTGTAGGTGGTGATGGTGGTGTGGGTGGTGGTGGTGGTGTTGATGATAGTGGTGGTGGTGGTGGTGGTGGTGGTGGTGATGGTGGTGTTGGTGGTGGTGGTGGTGATTATGGTGGTGGTGATGGTAGTGTAGGTGGTGTTGGTGGTGGTGGTGGTGTTGATGATGGTGGTGTAGGTGGTGGTGTTGATGATGGTGGTGGTGGTGTAGGCGGTGGTGGTGGTGGTGTTGATGATGGTGGTGTAGGTGGTGGTGGTGGTGGTGTTGATGATGGTGGTGTAGGTGGTGGTGGTGGTGGTGGTGTAGGTGGTGATGGTGGTGTAGGTGGTAGTGGTGTAGATGGTGATGGTGGTGTAGGTGGTGGTGGTGGTGATGGTGGTGTTGATGATGGTGGTGTAGGTGATGATGGTGGTGTGGGTGGTGGTGGTGGTGTTGATGATAGTGGTGGTGGTGGTGGTGGTGGTGATGGTGGTGTAGGTGGTGGTGGTGGTGATGGTGGTGGTGGTGACGGTGGTGTAGGTGGTGATGGTGGTATAGGTGGTGGTGGTGGTGGTGGTGTTGGTGATGGTGGTGGTGGTGGTGGTGTTGATGATAGTGGTGGTGTTGATGGTGGTGGTGGTGGTGTAGTTGGGGTTGGTGGTGTTGATGATGGTGGTGGTGGTGTAGGTGGTGATGGTGCTGTAGGTAGTGGTGGTGGTGTTGATGATGGTGGTGGTGGTGTAGGTGGTGGTGATGGTGGTGTTGATGATGGTGGTCGTGGTGATGGTGGTGTTGATGATGGTGGTGTAGGTGGTGATGGTGGTGTAGGTGGTGTAGGTGGTGGTGATGTTAATGATGGTGGTGGTGGTGGTGTTTATTTTGTTGGTGGTGGTGTTGATGATGGTGGTGTAGGTGGTGGTGGTGGTGATGGTGGTGTTGATGATAGTGGTGTAGGTGGTGGTGGTGGTGATGGTGGTGTTGATGATGGTGGTGTAGGTGGTGATGGTGGTGTAGGTGGTGGTGGTGGTGGTGATGTTGATGATGGTGGTGGTAGTGGTGGTGGTGATGGTGGTGTAGGTGGTGGTGGTTGTGTTGATGATGGTGGTGGTGGTGGTGTTGAAGCTGATGATGGTGGTGTAGGTGGTGGTGGTGGTGGTGGTGTTGATGATGGTGGTGTGGTGGTGATGGTGGTGTAGGTGGTGGTGGTGGTGTTGATGATGGTGGTGGTGGTGTAGATGGTGATAGTGGTGTAGGTGGTGGTGGTGGTGTTGAGGATAGCAGTGGTGGTGGCGGTGTTGATGATGGTGTTGATGATGGTGGTGGTGGTGGTGATGGTGGTGTTGATAATGTTGGTGTAGGTGGTGGTGGTAGTGTAGGTGGTGGTAGTGGTGGTGTAGGTGGTGGTGGTGGGGGGGTAGGTGGTGGTGGTGGTGTAGGTTGTGGTAATGGTGGTGTTGATGGTGGTGGTGTAGGTGGTGATGGTGGTGGTGGTGTAGGTGGTGTAAGTGGTGGTGGTGATGGTGGTGTAGGTGGTGGTGGTGGTGTAGGTGGTGGTGGTGTTGATGATGGTGGTGGTGGTGGTGTTGATGATGGTGGTGTAGGTGGTGGTGGTGGTGTTGATGATGGTGGTGGTGGTGGTGGTGTTGGTGGTGGTGTAGGTGGTGGTGGTGGTGGTGTTGATGATGGTGGTGTAGGTGGTGGTGGTGGTGTTGGTGGTGGTGGTGGTGGTAGTGGTGGTGTTGATGATGGTGGTGTAGGTGGTGGGGGTGGTGGTGGTGGTGGTAGTGTAGGTGGTGTAGGTGGTAGTGGTGTAGATGGTGATGAAGGTGTAGGTGGTGGTGGTGGTGATGGTGGTGTTGATGATGGTGGTGGTGGTGGTGTAGATGGTGATGGTGGTGTAGGTGATGGTGGTGGTGGTGGTGGTGTAGGTGGTGGTAGTGTTGATGATGGTGGTGGTGGTGGTGGTGGTGTAAGTGGTGGTGGTGTTGATGATGGTGGTGGAGGTCGTGATGGTGGTGTAGGTGGTGGTGGTGGTGTTGATGATGGTGGTGTAGGTGGTGGTGGTGGTGTTGATGATGGTGGTGAAGGTGGTGGTGGTGGTGATGGTGGTGTTGATGATGGTGGTGTAGGTGGTGATGGTGGTGTGGGTGGTGGTGGTGGTGTTGATGATAGTGGTGGTGGTGGTGGTGGTGTAGGTGGTGGTGGTGGTGATTATGGTGGTGGTGATGGTAGTGTAGGTGGTGTTGGTGGTGGTGGTGGTGTTGATGATGGTGGTGTAGGTGGTGGTGTTGATGATGGTGGTGGTGGTGGTGGTGGTGTAGGCGGTGGTGGTGGTGGTGTTGATGATGGTGGTGTAGGTGGTGGTGGTGGTGGTGGTGTTGATGATGGTGGTGTAGGTGGTGGTGGTGGTGGTGGTGTAGGTGGTGATGGTGGTGTAGGTGGTAGTGGTGTAGATGGTGATGGTGGTGTAGGTGGTGGTGGTGGTGATGGTGGTGTTGATGATGGTGGTGTAGGTGATGATGGTGGTGTGGGTGGTGGTGGTGGTGGTGGTGTTGATGATAGTGGTGGTGGTGGTGGTGGTGGTGGTGGTGGTGGTGGTGATGGTGGTGTAGGTGGTGGTGGTGGTGATGGTGGTGGTGGTGACGGTGGTGTAGGTGGTGATGGTGGTATAGGTGGTGGTGGTGGTGGTGGTGGTGGTGTTGGTGATGGTGGTGGTGGTGGTGGTGTTGATGATAGTGGTGGTGTTGATGGTGGTGGTGGTGGTGTAGTTGGTGTTGGTGGTGTTGATGATGGTGGTGGTGGTGTAGGTGGTGATGGTGCTGTAGGTAGTGGTGGTGGTGTTGATGATGGTGGTGGTGGTGTAGGTGGTGGTGATGGTGGTGTTGATGATGGTGGTGGTGGTGATGGTGGTGTTGATGATGGTGGTGTAGGTGGTGATGGTGGTGTAGGTGGTGTAGGTGGTGGTGATGTTAATGATGGTGGTGGTGGTGGTGTTTATTTTGTTGGTGGTGGTGTTGATGATGGTGGTGTAGGTGGTGGTGGTGGTGATGGTGGTGTTGATGATAGTGGTGTAGGTGGTGGTGATGGTGGTGTTGATGATGGTGGTGTAGGTGGTGATGGTGGTGTAGGTGATGATGGTGGTGTAGGTGGTGGTGGTGGTGGTGATGTTGATGATGGTGGTGGTAGTGGTGGTGGTGATGGTGGTGTAGGTGGTGGTGGTTGTGTTGATGATGGTGGAGGTGGTGGTGTTGAAGCTGATGATGGTGGTGTAGGTGGTGGTGGTGGTGGTGGTGTTGATGATGGTGGTGTGGTGGTGATGGTGGTGTAGGTGGTGGTGGTGGTGTTGATGATGGTGGTGGTGGTGTAGATGGTGATAGTGGTGTAGGTGGTGGTGGTGGTGTTGAGGATAGCAGTGGTGGTGGCGGTGTTGATGATGGTGTTGATGATGGTGGTGGTGGTGGTGATGGTGGTGTTGATAATGTTGGTGTAGGTGGTGGTGGTAGTGTAGGTGGTGGTAGTGGTGGTGTAGGTGGTGGTGGTGGGGGGGTAGGTGGTGGTGGTGGTGTAGGTTGTGGTAATGGTGGTGTTGATGGTGGTGGTGTAGGTGGTGGTGGTGGTGGTGGTGGTGGTGGTGTAGTGGTGGTGGTGGTGGTGGTGGTGGTGGTGGTGGTGGTGGTGATGGTGGTGTAGGTGGTGGTGGTGGTGATGGTGGTGTTGATGATGGTGGTGTAGGTGGTGATGGTGGTGTAGGTGATGATGGTGGTGTAGGTGGTGGTGGTGGTGGTGATGATGGTGGTGGTGGTGGTGGTGGTGATGGTGGTGTAGGTGGTGGTGGTGGTGTTGATGATGGTGGTGGTGGTGGTGTTGATGCTGATGATGGTGGTGTAGGTGGTGGTGGTGGTGGTGGTGTTGATGATGGTGGTGGTGTGGTGGTGATGGTGGTGTAGGTGGTGGTGGTGGTGTTGATGATGGTGGTGGTGGGGGTGTTGATGATGGTGGTGGTGGTGTAGGTAGTGATGGTGGTGTAGGTAGTGGTGGTTGTCACGGACCCGAATCCAGCGTCCGAGCACGGAGCAGTGACGACCTCGCCATCTGTGGGTCAGCTCCCGAAACCCCCTCCAAACGGACGACGACACCTGGTGAGGACGACGTGTACTGGCCACAAAGGCCAATTTCCAGTCCTGTTCAGCTCACAACACCGCCGCCGCTGACCTCTGGTGAGGTGGTGCTCAGACAACAACGCCATCTATGGAGTGGATAGGCGGGCGTTTGTGTCTGAGCCTGTAAGTGAGGTGCTTTAGTGTGTCCCTGTTATTGATGACGTGTCTGCTTACAGAGTCGACCTGGGACTGCTGTAAGGGAAGTTGAGTCAGTCTACCCAAGGCAGCCGTCCCCATACCAAGTGCTTTGCTGCAGCAGCTGTGAGTCGCCTCCCGGATCAACACTGTGGTGTTACCCTGCCTGTGAAGCGGCAGTTGAGGATTGTCATACCCGGGACCGACTGCTGGAGACGATTAACCACTGGGGTATTGTGGACAGGAGAGTGATCTGTGGTATCACACGAGACTCCTGACTAGGGCGTTACCCTAGTATCGCTCTTGGAGTGGCCCGACCAGCGTTGCTGATCCGGAACCTGCCAGCTGTTCTGCTGGACTTGTGGTTGACGGCCTCCACGGCGGTGCCCCCAGTGGAACTGTGTTTTGGCTGGCCTGTGGCCGGGGTAGACTCAGCTTTTCGAAGGATTCGTCGTGAGGCCACGAGAGCACCGAGAACTTGGCATCGAAAGGATCCAGAGTCTTCAGAAGAAGACGACAGTGTAAATAAGTGTTAATACCCCTCCCCCTGTGTAACCTTTTATATATTATTTATTGGTGGTGATCATTATATTATATTAAGTTTTTGCCTTTCTTTCCCTTCCCCTTTTATTTTACTTGCGTCACGGATCACATCCCTTGAAAGCCACTACTGGCTTGGGGCCGGATACCCTTCCCTCTAACAACATCAGAGTAATAACCCAGTTGCGACCCGAGAGGGCCGTAACAGTGGTGGTGTTGATGATGGTAGTGGTGGTGTAGATGGTGATAGTGGTGTAGGTGGTGGTGGTGGTGGTGGTGTTGAGGATGGCGGTGGTGGTGGCGGTGTTGATGATGGTGTTGATGATGGTGGTGGTGGTGGTGATGGTGGTGTTGATGATGTTGGTGTAGGTGGTGGTGGTGGTGTAGGTGGTGGTGGTGGTGGTGGTGTAGGTGGTGGTGGTGGTGATGGTGGTGGTGTAGGTGATGGTGGTGGTGGTAGTGTAGGTGGTGGTGGTGATGGTGGTGTTGATGATGATGGTGGTGTAGGTGGTGATGGTGGTGTAGGTGGTGGTAGTGGTGGTGGTGTTTATGATGGTGGTGTAGGTGGAGGTGGTGGTGTTGATGATGGTGGTGGTGGTGGTGTTGATGATGTTGGTGTCGGTGGTGGTGGTGGTGTAGGTGGTGATGGTGGTGTAGGTGGTGATGGTGGTGTAGGTGGTGGTGTTAGTGGTGGTGGTGGTGGTGTAGGTGGTGGTGTAGGTGGAGGTTGTGGTAATGTAGGTGGTGGTGTAGGTGGTGATAGTGGTGTAGGTGTTGGTGGTGGTGTAGGTGGAGGTTGTGGTAATGTAGGTGGTGGTGTAGGTGGTGATAGTGGTGTAGGTGTTGCTGGTGGTGTAGGTGGTGGTGGTGAAGGTGGTGGTGGTGGTGTAGGTGGCGGTGGTGTTGATGATGGTGGTGGTGGTGGTGGTGTAGGTGGTGGTGGTGATGTAGGTGGTGGTGTAGGTGGTGGTGGTGGTATTGATGATGGTGGTGGTGGTGGTGGTGGTGTTGATGATAGTGCTGGTGGTGGTGGTGGTGTTGATGATGGTGGTGTAGGTAGTAGTGGTGGTGTAGGTGGTGATGGTGTAGGTGGTGATGGTGGTGTTGATGATGATGGTGATGGTTGTGGTGGTGGTGGTGGTGGTGGTGTTGATGACGGTTGTGATGGTTGTGGTGTTGATGGTGGTGGTCGTGGTCGTGGTGGTGCTGGTGGTGCTGGTGGTGCTGGGTGGTGGTGTTGATGATGGTGATGGTGGTATAAGTGGTGGTGGAACTCAGGACAAACTTTCCCTTAGCTGGCTGTGTTGACAGTCTTCAAGTTCAACTGACTGGAACCTTGAGAGAGGGTTCCCATGCACACTGTGGCCCCAGGAGCGCGTCAGGGGCTCCTGCTGGCTCTATCTGGCCATGAGTAGACAGGATCTGACTGGCAAGGGGTCAGCTCCTTTCGCTCTAGAAAACACCATCAGAGCCTACATGTTTCCAACGGTGTATTGTCTAGATTGATATATATTCTATTCTAATTTGTCCCTATTCTCCTCTTCCTCTAGCTTCTCTTCTATTTCCCTTCCTCTCTCTCTCTCTCTCTCTCTCTCTCTCTCTCTCTCTCTCTCTCTCTCTCTCTCTCTCTCTCTCTCTCACTCTCCCTAAGTCGTAGCTCCCTCCGCAGTATTAGCAATTCAACAGTTATCGAACTCCACGGTATTTTCACACACAATATTCAGAGCCTCTAGTATCCTGCGGCCCTGTGAGCGGCAGCGGTGCCTCGGAGGGCCAGGCCGCTCCTGTAAAATATCCGTCAGATCTCCCTCTGTACCCTGCGAGTTGGTTTACATTTGCCAGTACGTTATCAAAGAGGCGCACTAGGGACGCCTTCTCCCTGTCAGAAGCATTTGATCTCTCTACAAAAGAGAGAATGTCTGTCTGTCTGTCTGTCTGTGTTAGGTTGGAGGCCAGTCGCGTAGGGCTAGACTCACCCAACTTCGCAGGGTGACTGGTCTGGGGTACGGGACGACATTACTATTTTGAGACAGTGAGAGAATTGGGGATTTATACCTGATTATTAATAGGGGAATATATACTCTGATTATACCCTAATGACCCCAGTGACCTGTACATGACCTGGTGACCCCTAGTGCCGGGTCGCATCATGCAAGTCGGCATTCAATCCCCGACCGTCCATGTGGTTGGGCATCGTTCCTTTTCCCCCCGTCCAATCCCATATCCTTATCCTGATCCCTTCCCATTGCAATATAGTCATAATTGCTTAGTGCTTTCCCCTCATAGTTCCCTCCCTACCAGTGTTACCAACACCCATACCAACGTTTCTTCAAGTTCAAGTTCCATTGAGTCAATAAAATACATCTCAGAGGGACAGAATAGCTTAGGCTATTTCTACCCTTCTATTTCCTCCAGAGACACATGAGAATGGAATATATATCCACCATCCTTGTATTTAGATAGTACCTCTGTGTAACAATGTGCACCATAGTACAAATATTGACGTACTATGTAATTAGGTAGTAGAACTTCGTACTGTTTACTTTATTGAGTCCGAAAAAAATGAAGCTAAAAAAACACACACAAATATTCCTAGGCCTAGTATAGCACACATATGTACCACATTAGGCCTCAGAAAGCGCGAATTAGGCCTAGGAAGGTTAGTTTAGTCTGGCCTTGTAACATAAGTAGCAAACCGTTTTCCGATTATTTCTAAATAATCGGAAAATAGGAAATATAATAAAAGGAAAAATCGTTTTCCTTTCCAACTTCAATAAGACCGATTTCTACTTTCTAACTCCGTTATATGTCGGTATATGTACTGTGGTCCTCAGCCTCCCTATAAGTGCTCCCAAAACAGGGAGAATGGGCTGGTGTATTGAACAATTCATTGTTAAAATATATTTTCATTTGTTTTCATAAACGCCATCGACGCTATGGCTGACGTAGGTGTGGCTGCGAGGGGTTGAGCTTCAGCTCTTGGGCTCGTCGAAGGCTTCAGGCTAGAGGATCAAAGGGATCCGAACCCTGTCATAGTTGTTATTGTGAAGCCGTGTTGAGTCTGACTTCACTTTACTTTCGTTACAAATATATAATTTATAACCACAGTGGTAGTGTGTTGTTATAACCCCAGTGGTAGTGTGTTGTTATAACCACAGTGGTAGTGTGTGTTGTTATAACCACAGTGGTAGTGTGTGTTGTTATAACCACAGTGGTAGTGTGTTGTTATAACCACAGTGGTAGTGTGTTGTTATAACCTCAGTGGTAGTGTGTGTTGTTATAACCACAGTGGTAGTGTGTGTTGTTATAACCACAGTGGTAGTGTGTTGTTATAACCACAGTGGTAGTGTGTTGTTATAACCACAGTGGTAGTGTGTTGTTATAACCACAGTGGTAGTGTGTGTTGTTATAACCTCAGTGGTAGTGTGTGTTGTTATAACCACAGTGGTAGTGTGTTGTTATAACCCCAGTGGTAGTGTGTTGTTATAACCACAGTGGTAGTGTGTGTTGTTATAACCACAGTGGTAGTGTGTGTTGTTATAACCACAGTGGTAGTGTGTTGTTATAACCTCAGTGGTAGTGTGTTGTTATAACCCCAGTGGTAGTGTGTGTTGTTATAACCTCAGTGGTAGTGTGTTGTTATAACCACAGTGGTAGTGTGTGTTGTTATAACCACAGTGGTAGTGTGTTGTTATAACCACAGTGGTAGTGTGTTGTTATAACCTCAGTGGTAGTGTGTTGTTATAACCCCAGTGGTAGTGTGTTGTTATAACCACAGTGGTAGTGTGTTGTTATAACCCCAGTGGTAGTGTGTTGTTATAACCACAGTGGTAGTGTGTTGTTATAACCACAGTGGTAGTGTGTTGTTATAACCACAGTGGTAGTGTGTTGTTATAACCACAGTGGTAGTGTGTTGTTATAACCACAGTGGTAGTGTGTTGTTATAACCACAGTGGTAGTGTGTTGTTATAACCCCAGTGGTAGTGTGTTGTTATAACCACAGTGGTAGTGTGTTGTTATAACCACAGTGGTAGTGTGTTGTTATAACCACAGTGGTAGTGTGTTGTTATAACCACAGTGGTAGTGTGTTGTTATAACCACAGTGGTAGTGTGTGTTGTTATAACCACAGTGGTAGTGTGTTGTTATAACCACAGTGGTAGTGTGTTGTTATAACCACAGTGGTAGTGTGTTGTTATAACCCCAGTGGTAGTGTGTTGTTATAACCACAGTGGTAGTGTGTTGTTATAACCACAGTGGTAGTGTGTTGTTATAACCACAGTGGTAGTGTGTTGTTATAACCACAGTGGTAGTGTGTTGTTATAACCACAGTGGTAGTGTGTGTTGTTATAACCCCAGTGGTAGTGTGTTGTTATAACCCCAGTGGTAGTGTGTTGTTATAACCACAGTGGTAGTGTGTGTTGTTATAACCCCAGTGGTAGTGTGTTGTTATAACCACAGTGGTAGTGTGTTGTTATAACCACAGTGGTAGTGTGTGTTGTTATAACCCCAGTGGTAGTGTGTGTTGTTATAACCCCAGTGGTAGTGTGTTGTTATAACCACAGTGGTAGTGTGTTGTTATAATAATGTAACACTATAATGGTGTTTTATTGAATATTTCACACACAACATAAGTCAGCCAGACAGGATATTTAATAGGCGCCAGGTTGTCTGACCTTTGCAATTATAGAGTCACACCTCTGGAGTGTTAATTACAAGAGGTCAGGTCAGGTGAAATGATCTTGCCTTCCTCTAAGCCGATAATTGCAGACGACTGGCTGGGTTGTGTCCATCAAACAAGCCGCTGGTTAAGGTGTGGTAGGTAGAGAGCCTGAGATTATCTTCTTATTAGGTGGAGCTTAACTCCCAGTTCCCCCATAAATACCCAGGGAACTGTACATTCGAGATCAGATCAGAGAGACAGACACAGAGGAGAGCAGAACAGCAGTGGAGAGCGCTGGTCTTGAGTCCCACCCTGGAAACACAAACCGAAAATGTCTCTATTTTCCGCTTGTTACAACTTGTAATAAAGTTGCTACATCTTGGCTTAACGTGTTTATGACGTATTAGAACGTTGTTACAACTTGCTATATTAGTTGTTATAACTGGTTAGGAGGTGTTAAAACTTGTTCGAACGTTGTATCAACGTCATATTTTCGGTGTGTGTTTGGCGGGCACAGACCAGGCCGTCAGGCCAGGTGGGGGCTGTCAACCGTGATCCACGCCCCCCCCCCCCCTTCGCCCTCTCTCTCTATCCAACTTAGTCTCAATCTTTAGTGAGTTTAACTTAAGGTGACGTATTAGGCGTTTCCAATTTAAGATGTGTGATTTTCAGGGGTCAGTCAGCCGTAGAGTCCTCAATGTCTTGTGTGGTAACTCACATTGTATAATCTATTTGTCAATTAGCGTCTGAAGTTATGATTTAAATATGATATTCCTAAGAATAAAGATCTAATATTGAATATTTAATAGATTAACTTATATTTTTAAATTCGCTTTGATATCGTCCACAAAAATATTCGTATTTTGAAAGCTAGAGTGAGAGCCCTCTGACCTTACTGACTTAAAGATTCTTGCATATACAAGAACATGATTCAAGTTGATACATGCTAACATTTGATGACAGTTTAAAGTACAGACAAGTTCCATTCCTTGTCGTGTATGTACTGAAATTGAATGGATGGTGGCAGCACCCTTAGCTACACTTTTTACTTCTACTTTCATCCTTCAACCTTTCTGTCTTTCTCCTATTCTAGCACTCTTACTTTCTGCTCTTTCAATTTCCTCCTTGATCTCAGTCTCTCTCTCACATTCTAAACTTTCCCTTTCCCCTGTCTACTCCTCCCATTTCATTTAATATCTTTGCGTTTTCGAGACGTTACAACCATAGCGGTAGTGTGTTGTTATCTGCTCTAACAGTTTGATGAGACATGTTGAGGAGTTGGTCTTGTTCCTTTTCTTTCCTTTTTACTTGAGTCATTACTAAAAGAGAAAGAACATTGTTCTTTTAATGTTTTTTATGGAGTAATGACTACACGAAAGGACCTTTCATTAAGTCATTACTCGTAGCTATCTGGTTGAACTAAATATGGTCGTGTATTTCTTTACCTCAGATTCGTCTTACATATATTATATATATATATATATATATATATATATATATATATATATATATATATATATATATATATATATGTCGTACCTAGTAGCCAGAACTCACTTTTTGGCCTACTATTCAAGGCCCGATTTGCCTAATAAGCCAAGTTTTCCTGAATTAATATATTTTCTCTAATTTTTTTCTTATGAAATGATAAAGCTACCCATTTCATTATGTATGAGGTCAATTTTTTTTTATTGGAGTTAAAAATAACATAGATATATGACCGAACCTAACCAACCCTACCTAACCTAACCTAACCTATCTTTATAGGTTAGGTTTGGTTAGGTAGCCGAAAAAGTTAGGTTAGGTTAGGTTAGGTAGGTTAGGTAGTCGAAAAACAATTAATTCATGAAAACTTGGCTTATTAGGCAAATCGGGCCTTGCATAGTAGGCTGAGAAGTGCGTTCTGGCTACTAGGTACGACATATATATATATATATATATATATATATATATATATATATATATATATATATATATATATATATATATATATATATATATTATATACTTGATACTGATATTACCTTCCTTCAAATCGCTGAAGGAAGTCCCTTTATTAGGCAACATAACACAACACATGCAGCTGACATATTCAGCACCCATCCAGATGATTGGTGCTTCAAGAGCTACATTGTGTGTGTGGGATCTATCCCTGTGTTCTATGCGTCGTGCTGACTACAGATGTAGAATACCAATGCCTCTTGCTCATTGGTATTTTGTGTCTGAGTTTCTGTTCCAAACATAAAGCTTCCTTATATCTCAGTTTTTCATGTTGAACTCTAACAGCCACTTCATAGAACATTGCAGTTCTTGGTGATTCTTCCCTGGCTTCTCGCGTCATGTTAATAAACAAACAAGAATAGTAGCTTATTCCTTTTGTAAAATTATTAAAATATAACACAAATACGATTGGTCCTGGAAGTAATCCACTGTGGGAGCTGGCTGATACTGCCTCGCTACTCTGGTTACTGCTCCCTCACTGTGACTCTCTGGTTTCAATTGCTTAGGTATTTCGATCGTAGTCATAATATCACCTTTTCTCTTACTTAGCAGCCGGTTTTCCTTCCTGATCAAGTTGCCTCATTTTGGGCATAATATTAAAGAGCTCCTGCTTGTCCAAACTCTGGGTTCTACCCGTTCCTTTCTGTCTGATTTCAGCCACACTGTCAGACAATTCTATCGGGTTTGTGAGGCAGAATGTACTGTTCCTAGACCTATGTTTGTGTTTCAGTTTTAAAGGATCTTTTCTCTATATATTCAACATCTTTTTATGCAACATCTTCCCTTCACGTTGCATGGTATGCTTGCAAGACACAATGACCAGCTGATCGGCACATCGCTTCTTCCTTGTTGTTTGTGTATCGGCCTCGATACTCTATTTTTCTCCATCTTTCTGGCCGGGACAAAAATTCAATTCCATTTAACCTCTTGGTTTTTGTCATTTCCAATCTCACAATGTTTCTATACTACGCTTCTGGTAATATATGGGCACTTTGGGGTCAATTGGTCAGATATTTTCTCTTTCGTGAGTGTGTACTTAAGTGTGTGTGTGTGTGTGTGTATATTACCGTCCAGATGTTAACACGCAAACACTGGGAGGAGATGTGTGTTAGTGTGTGTGTGTGTGTGTGTGTGTGTATGTGTGTGTGTGTGTGTGTGTGTGTGTGTGTGTGTGTGTGTGTGTGTGTGTGTGTGTGTGTGTGTCAATCAACTGTTTCTACTACTACTACTACTATTTTCTTCCCACACACAACACTCACAACACACACACACAACACACACAACACACACACACACACACACACACACACAACACACACACAAACACACACAACACACACAACACACACAACACACACACACACACACACAACACACACAACACACACAACACACACACACACACACACATACACATACACACACACACACACACAGTGACAATGATATGGAGACTGCATACTGGCCAATCTCTGGTCGATGAAGACCAAAGAAAGAGTAACCAGAAGAATACCAGAAGATCAGTGAATGCCTGTGAGGGGATTGAATGGAGGAGAGAACTCAGGGAAACATCCATACAGGATATGATGGACTATGTAATGGAAAACCCAAGGATGCAGAAGAAAGATTTATACTACCACTAAAGAGTAAGGGAAGCAAGACGTATTAGCCAATGGGTCAACAGACAGTGTCTGGAAGCAAAGATAAGCAAAGGGCATGTGAGAAATATAGAGAAAACAAAACAGAAGAAAATCAGAATTTGTACAAAGAGGCTAGAAACGAGTACACAGCAACTAGGAGAGCGGAAGAGAAGAAGTACGAGAATGTCATTGCATACAAGGCTCAGACCCTAAACTGTTCCATAACCATATCAGGAGGAAGATGACTGTGAATGATCAGGTTATGCAACTTGACAAAAGTGAGGGAGGACACACGGAAAATGATAAGGAGGTATCCGAGGAACTTAACAAAAGCTTTCAGGAAATATTCAAGCTGGAACCTGATTTGCCACAGCGCTTAATGCCAAAGCCAAACAGCAGTACCACAGGAAAGCTTCATTGAAGTAGCAGTGACACCAGAAGAAGTAAAAAAGCAACTGCAGGAACTGGGTGAGACAAAAGCCGTGGGACTAGACATAATATCGCCTTGAATACTAAAAGAGTCAGCTGAAGCAATGTGCAGCCCACTTGCCATGACATTCCATTCCTCTCTAAAAACGGGAGAACTTCCTGACTGCTGGAAAATGTCTAATGTGGTGCCAGTCTATAGGAAAGGGTCCTTGAAGGAGAGACAGAAACCGTTAAACTACAGACCCGGATCAGTAGTTGTGAGGATCACAACCAGACCATCAACAGAGAAATCTTAACAAGCAACACAGAAATCATTTATAAATCCAGCGATAGCAGGAGACTTGACATCAGAGAGGCACTACACATCGAAAAGTCAACACCAGCAATCAACAGCCAATTAATGCACAACTGTATTCAACCCACTTCAAGACCCCAAACCAACATAGAAGCAGTAAGAGGAAGTATGGGCCAATAGGCCTTCTGCAGTTACTTCCATCCTTATGTTTTCAAACCCGTTGATTCATGTTCTGGCATAGTTCTGACACCTCACCCCAAAACGTTTGTGTCATATCGCCTCATCCAAATCGAGTATAAGTATGATGTATGTTATGTGTAAATTAGTGTTTGAAAATGTAATAAGCATTACGAAACGCGTTCAGGCGTCAAAATAAAAGAATGAATTTTAGAGAATTAATTTTTCAATTACCCTCGACAGTGAAGAAATACGAAAGAATTATTGAGAAGACTCGTGTTAGAATTATTAATCTTACCCATTTGGTCATATTCAATATTTATATAAATATGTTGTACCTAGTAGCCAGAACGCAGTACTCGGCCTACTATGCAAGGCCCGATTTGCCTAGTAAGTAAGTAAGCCTGTTTTCTGAATTTATATATTTTTCTATTTTTTCCAAATGAAATGATAATGCTATCCATTTCATTATGTTTGAGTTAAGTTTTTTTAATTTGAGATAAAACTAACGTAGATATACGACCGAACCTAACCAACCCTACCTAACCTAACCTAACCTATTTTAACCTAACCTAAACTATCATATCTAAGTCAATAATTTATGTTCTTAACAAAATATAAGAATAATGCTTCAAAATCACCAATTTGAAAAAATATTTTGAAAAAAAAAGAAAATCACAAGGCATATTAGGCAAATCGGGCCTTGCATAGTAGGCTGAGAAGTGCGTTCTGGCTACTAGGTGCGACATATATATATATATATATATATATATATATATATATATATATATATATATATATATATATATATATATATATATATATATATATATATATATATATATATATATAACTGAAAACTCACACCCCCAGAAGTGACTCGAACCCATACTCCCAGGAGCAACGCAACAGGTAACTACAGGATGCCTTAATCCGCTTGACCATCACGACCGGACATAAGGAAGTGATAGCCGAAGCTATTTGAAAACACTTCCCAGCCGGCACTCGGATGGTAATCTTGGGCATAGCATTTTATCAAATCACCTCATTCTTTGGGGCACACGTGAGGAACACAAATGCGAACAAGCCTGAATGGTCCCCAGGACTATATGCGACTGAAAACTCACATCCCAGAAGTGACTCGAACCCATACTCCCAGGAGCAACGCAACTGGTAACTACAGGACGCCTTAATCCGCTTGACCATTACGACCGGACATGTCGAATATTGTCCTTTTCAGTCGCATAGTCCTGGGGACCATTCAGGCTTGTTCGCATTTGTGTTCCTCACGTGTGCTCCAAAGAATGGGGTGATTTGATAAAATGCTATGCCCAAGATTACCATCCGAGTGCCGGCTGGGAAGTGTTTTCAAATAGCTTCGGCTATCACTTCCTTATGTCCGGTCGTGATGGTCAAGCGGATTAAGGCATCCTGTAGTTACCAGTTGCGTTGCTCCTGGGAGTATGGGTTCGAGTCACTTCTGGGGTGTGAGTTTTCAGTTATTCATATATATATATATATATATATATATATATATATATATATATATATATATATATATATATATATATATATATATATATATATATATATATGTATGTGTGTGTGTGTGTGTGTGTGTGTGTGTGTGTGTGTGAGAGTAGGGATATAAGACGACCTAATTTTGCTCATTTCTCTACCTGGCAATGTTTCAACACGATTAAACATATCATTATAATATTGCAATAAAGGGCACATGAAAGCTTGAAATGATTACACAGATTCTAAAAAAGACTGTTAAACAGCTGCAAATACAGTTTTATCGTTCTATAATAAATACGGACATTAACAACCAATTCAAGACTTAACTATCAATTCAGAGACTTGAAAGACAAGAAAATAATGGCCGAAATTAACACTGCTAGGTGAACCAGCAGTGTAATAAATCAGTGTTACATATAACATATGTAATCTCCAGCCACCCACCCTAAAAAAATTATATATATGAAGGATTCTCGTGACATAAATGGAGTAGCAACAGTTGTCTAGTCTGGGTTATTGAGAGCTGGTAGCAAGCGTTCCTCCACTCTCACTACGTGAGAAATATGGCGACTCAACTGCGAAAGTACACGATAACATTCCTGAATATAAGATCACATTCGTGTACAGGTTGTATTGATCAAAGGAAAGGAAGGGAGCCGGTCGGCCGAGCAGACAGCACGCTGGACTTGTGATCCTGTGTTCCTGGGTTCGAGCCCAGGCGCCGGCGAGAAACGATGGGCAGAGTTTCTTTCACCCTATGCCCCTGTTACCTAACAGTAAAATAGGTACCTGGGTGTTAGTCAGCTGTCACGGGCTGCTTCCTGGGGTTGGAGGCCTGGTCGAGGACCGGGCCACGGGGACACTAAAGCCCCGAAATCATCTCAAGAAGATAACTCAAGAAGGAAACTATCAGGAGAAAGAGCAAAGTCATTACGACTATATAGCACTTGGAAGGGGGGGGGTGGGGGTCAGGATAAGGATTTAGGATGGGACGGGGGAAGGAATGGGGTCCAAATACTTGGATGGTCGGGGAGTAAACCGTAGCTCTACCATCCAGCCCTTGTATAGCTTGATTCCAGATGAAATGCACTGAACTATTGTTACTTATCTGCTTAAGTGTTGGTAGCGAAAACTTGTGGAAGTAAGCGAGCTTAAAACAATTGTTTACATTATCCCGAGTTAACAGCAAAACTTAGAAGGATTGTTGATTGTTGACTGTAGGCTTCGGAATGCGCGAAGTTACCAAAAAAAAAAACCTAATCTTATCCACAAATGCAATCATAAACCTCATCTGCAAAAGCAATCATAACCTTATCCGCAAAAAGAATCTGATCCATTTCTGCCCAAACAATCTCATAGCATTATCGGAAATAACAGTCTTAGCTACAGGTGTGTTTTGTGATCACAGAATAACTCAGAAGTTATCTCTGGACCCGCGAGAGATATGTCATCAAACTCGCGATTCGGTTGATTATATACATGTTATATATGTTGTACCTAATAGCCAGAACGCACTACATGGCCAAGTATGCAAAGCCCGATTGTACTAACAAGCCGAGTTTTACTGAAATTAAATATTAAAAACAAATTCATAAGAATGGTAAATATTATATATATATATATATATATATATATATATATATATATATATATATATATATATATATATATATATATATATATATATATATATATATAAGTATCGGGTTTATCTCACTCTATGTTTCCTATGATTCACCAGACCCCCTTAATCGTAGGAGCACCGAAGGATAGAGTAAGGTGGTTGTTGCTTGACTCCGCTGTCAGGTCTTACATCTTCCCTCTGGATCAATGGAGGACCATCGAACAGTTGTATGCTTGAAGTCGAATTCATCTTGCTGTTGATTACTAGTGTCAGCTCCTGAATGAACACAGCCTCAAGTATACGAAGGCTCCTACGGTCGTTGGTGCGTGTGATACAACAGTAATTACCCGCACTGACGATCGTAGGAGGCTCCGTATACTAAATCAGCAGGAGATGGAAGCGAGCACCATTCGCTATTTCACAAGCGCATATGATAGAGGAATAAGGTAGGCGTTACTGCATTAGTTAATAAGTTACAAGCAAGGCGGTTTCCAAGAACTAAAGTTAGATCGTACAGTCATAAATATGCGAGTACGTATGTACCCATGTGTACAGACACACACACACACTCACACACACACACGCACACACACACACACACCAGTGTGTGTGTGTCACCAGTGGAGTCCCACAGGGCTCTGTGCTTGGACCTATCCTGTTTCTGATATACGTAAATAATCTCCCAGAGGGTATAGACTCATTCCTCTCAATGTTTGCTGACGACGCCAAAATTATGAGAAGGATTAAGACAGAGGAGGACAGCTTGAGGCTTCAAGAAGACCTGGACAAGCTGCAGGAATGGTCGAACAAATGGATGTTAGAGTTTAACCCAAGCAAATGTAATGTAATGAAGATAGGAGTACGAAGCAGGAGACCAGATACAAGGTATCACTTGGGAGATGAAATACTTCAAGAGTCAGAGAGAGAAAGACCTGGGGGTTGATATCACGCCAGACCTGTCCCCTGAAGCTCATGTCAAGAGGATAACATCAGCAGCACATGCCAGGCTGGCTAACATAAGAACGGCCTTTAGAAACTTGTGTAAGGAATCTTTCAGAACATTATATACCACATATGTCAGACCAATCCTGGAGTATGCGGCTCCAGCATGGAGTCCATATCTAGTCAAGCATAAGACTAAACTGGAAAAGGTTCAAAGGTTTGCCACCAGACTAGTACCCGAGCTGAGAGGTATGAGCTACGAGGAGAGAC
This sequence comes from Procambarus clarkii, assembly GCF_040958095.1. Classification (NCBI taxonomy): domain Eukaryota; kingdom Metazoa; phylum Arthropoda; class Malacostraca; order Decapoda; family Cambaridae; genus Procambarus; species Procambarus clarkii. The sequence goes on along the minus strand of NC_091223.1, from coordinate 8,259,877 downwards.
TACGGGAATTGAACCTCACTTCGTTGGAAGACAGAAGAGTTAGGGGGGACATGATCACCACATTCAAGATTCTCAAGGGAATCGACAGGGTTGATAAAGACAGGCTATTTAACACAAGGGGCACATGCACTAGGGGACACAGGTGGAAACTGAGTGCCCAAATGAGCCACAGAGATATTAGAAAGAACTTTTTTAGTGTCAGAGTGGTTGACAAATGGAATGCATTAGGAAGTGATGTGGTGGAGGTTGACTCCATACACAGTTTCAAGTGTAGATATGATAGAGCCCAATAGGCTCAGGAACCTGTACACCTGTTGATTTACGGTTGAGAGGCAGAACCAAAGAGCCAGAGCTCAACCCCCGCAAGCACAACTAGGTGAGTACACACACACACACACACACACACAGGAGGAGGCACTTAACTACAGACCCGTATCACTGACAAGCATCCCCTGCAAAATACTTGAAAGAATAATTAGGCTAAGACTTGTTGAGCACCTGGAGAGCATTGGGTTTGTAAACAAGCACCAACATGGGTTCTGGACAGGGAAATCATGCCTAACAAACCGTTTAGAATTCTATGATAAAGTAACAAGGATAAGGCAGGACAGAGAAGGCTGGGCAGACTGCATATTTCTTGACTGCCAAAAGGCCTTTGATACAGTACCGCACATGAGACTGCTATACAAACTTGAGAGGCAGGCAGGAGTAAACGAAAAGGCCCTAGTATGGGTGAAGAACTACCTAACAGGAAGGAGCCAGAGGGTAATGGTAAGGGGCGAGAAGTCGGACTGGCGAACAGTAACAAGTGGAGTACCTCAAGGATCGGTGCTGGGACCAATCCTCTTTCTAATTTACGTAAATGATATGTTTACAGGAGTGGAATCATACATGTCGATGTTTGCGGATGACGCAAAATTAATGAGAAGAGTTGTGACAGACGAGGATTGTAGGATCCTCCAAGAGGACTTAAACAGGCTGCAGAGATGGTCAGGGAAATGGCTACTGGAGTTTAACACCAGTAAATGTAAAGTTATGGAAATGGGATCAGGTGACAGGAGACCAAAGGGACAGTACACAATGAAGGGGAACAGCCTACCTGTAACGATTTGAGAAAGAGACCTGGGAGTGGATGTGACACCTAATCTAACTCCTGAGGCACATATAAATAGGATAACGACAGCAGCGTACTCTACACTGGCGAAAATTAGAACTTCATTCAGAAACCTAAATGAGGAGGCTTTTAGGGCGCTTTACACTGCCTACGTGAGACCCGTCTTAGAGTATGCCGCGCCATCATAGAGCCCCCACCTGAAGAAACACATAAAGAAACTGGAGAAGGTTCAGAGGTTTGCGACGAGGCTTGTCCCAGAGTTACGAGGGATGGGATATGAAGAGCGGCTGAAGGAACTGAACCTTACGACACTAGAGAAAAGAAGGGAGAGAGGAGATATGATAGGAACATATAAAATACTCAGGGGAATTGACAAAGTGGAAATAGATGAAATGTTCATACGTAATAATAACAGAACGAGGGGACATGGGTGGAAACTGGAAACTCAGATGAGTCACAGAGATGTTAGGAAGTTTTCTTTTAGCGTGATAGTGGAAAAATGGAATGCACTTGGGGAACAGGTTGTGGAAGCAAATACTATTCATACTTTTAAAACTAGGTATGATAGGGAAATGGGACAGGAGTCATTGCTGTAAACAACCGATAGCTGGAAAGGCGGGATCCAAGAGTCAATGCTCGATCCTGCAAGCACAAATAGGTGAGTACAAATAGGTGAGTACACACACACACACACACACACACACACCACCAGCATGGGTTCAGGAATACGAAATTGTGTCTGACAGGCTTAAATATAATTTTTTGACCAAGCAAACAAAAATTAGGCAAGAAAAAGAAGGGTGGGCTGAATGCATTTTCTTGGCCTATCAGAAAGCCGTTGACACCGTACCCCATAAAAGGCTTTTACAAAAATTGGAGAAACAGGCACTAGTAAAAGGTTTTTCAGTTTATCAGGGAGTATCTAAGCAACAGCAAACTGCGAGTATCTGTGAAGGAGGGGGGGGGGGGGGAGGGGGGACATCATAGTGGCGAGATGTCACCAGAGAAGTCCCACAGGGCTCTGTACTTGAACATAAGCTGTTTCTGATATATGTAAATGACCTTCCAGAGGGTATAGACTCAATCCTCTCAATGTTTGCTGATGATGCAAAAATTATCAGAGGAGTCAAGACAAATGAAGATAGACAGAATGCAGGACGACCTGGCAAAGCAGAGGAATTGTCTAGAAAATGGCTACTAAAGTTCAACTCGGGAAACGGTAAAGTAATGAAATTAGTCGACGGGAACAGGAGGCTGAACACATGGTACCATCTAGGAGGTGAAATCCTGCAAGAGTCAAATAGAAAGATCTTGGGGATGATATCACACTGAACCTGTCCCTAGAAACCAACATCAAAAAGATATCATCAGCGGCATATGCTAGATTGGCCAACCTAATGAATGCCTTTAGAAACTTGTGTAACGAATCATTCAGGACGTTGTGTACCACTTGTGTCAGACCAATCCCGGAATATGCAGCTCCAGCTGCCTTTACCTAGCTGAACACACGACAAAGTTAGAGAAGATTCAGAGGTATGCCACCACACTAGTCACAGACCTGAGAGGAGTGAGATACGAGGAAAATGCTACAGGAGCTAAACCTCACGTCCCTAGAAGATAGATGAGTAAGGGGAGACCTGATAACCACCTACAAAATTCTCCGGGGAATTGACAGGGTAGACAAAGACAAACTATTTAGCATGGGTGGAATACGGACAAGGGTACATAGGTGTAAACTTAGTACCCAGATGAGCCACAGAAACATTATACATTTTTTGTTAAGGGTCAGAGTAGTTAACAAATGGAACGCATTAGGCAGTGACGTGGTGGAGGCCAACTCCATGCACAGTTTCAAGTGTAGATATGATAGAGCCCAATAGGTTCCAGAAACCGTACACCAGTTGACAGTTGAGAGGCAGGACCAAACAGCCAAAGCTCATTCCCCGCAAGTACACCTAAGAGAATATAACTAGGTGAGTACACATACACACACAAACACACACACACACAAACACACACACACACACACACACACACACACACACACACACACACACACACACAGCCTGGAGTATGCGGCTCCAGCATGGAGTCCATATCTAGTCAAGGATAAGACTAAACTGGAAAAGGTTCAAAGGCTTGCCACCAGACTAGTACCCGAGCTGAGAGATATGAGCTACGAGGAGAGACTACGGGAATTAAACCTCACTTCGTTGGAAGACAGAAGAGTTAGGGGGGACATGATCACCACATTCAAGATTCTGAAGGGAATTGATAGGGTAGATAAAGACAGGCTATTTAACACAAGGGGCACACGCACAAGGGGACACAGGTGGAAACTGAGTGCCCAAATGAGCTACAGAGATATTAGAAAGAACTTTTTTAGTGTAAGAGTGGTTGACAAATGGAATGCATTAGGAAGTGATGTGGTGGAGGCTGACTCCATACACAGTTTCAAGTGTAGATATGATAGAGCCCAATAGGCTCAGGAGTCTGTACACCTGTTGATTGACGGTTGAGAGGCGGGACCAAAGAGCCATAGCTCAACCCCTGCAAACACAACTAGGTGAGTACAACTAGGTGTGTACACACACGCACACGCACACACACCCCACAACACCTCCCCCTGAACCCCTGGCAACTACCTCACAGGAGAATGAGCCTGCCCAAGTAGCAATGACCATGCAACAACTTCCTACCCTTGTAGAAAGTGAGGGTGAAATTGGATATAAGAAAGTGAGCTTTAAGGTAATTTACTCAAACATTGATGGGATTACCAATAAGGCAAGTGAACTGGCAGAAATGGCGCAAGAAGAAAACTCTGATGTAATAGGACTCACAGAAACAAAATTATCAGGAGTCATAACAGATGCTGTGTTTCCAAAGGACTACTATATAGAAAGAAAAGAGAGGGAAGGGAGAGGAGGTGGAGGAGTGGCCCTGCTGATAAGGAAGGACTGGAGTTTTGATGAGATGGAAATTCCAGACTGTGACGGATTCAGAGATTACATAACTGGAACTATAACAATTGGTGGACCTAAGATAATAGTAGCAGTCATTTACAACCCTCCCCTAAATGACAGAAGACCTAGACAGGAGTTTGATAAGAACAACATGGCAACCATTAATATAATAGAGAGAGCAGCTTCAGTTGCCTGCAGGAATGGCTCAAGACTCTTAATTATGGGCGATTTCATCCATGGAAAGATAGACTGGGAAAATGGGGACCCACATGGTGGTGCAGATACGCGGAGAGCTAAACTCTTGTAAGTGGCAACAAGGAACTTTCTGAGCCAGCATGTCAAGGAACCCACACCAGTGAGAGGCAATGATGAACCAGCTAGACTTTACTTGATATTCACCCTGAATGAGTCAGAAATAAGGGAAGTCAAAGTTGAAGCCCCCATAGGAATGAGTGACCACAGTGTACTGACTTTTGAGTACTTGGTGGAGGTAGGGATAACCTATCCAAGGATGGGATCGGAGGGAAAGGGACCAAATTACCGAAGAAGAAAATATGACGAGATGAGTAACTTCCTCAGAGGAATACCATGGGACACAGAACTTAGATGCAAGAATGTGTAGGACATGATGGATTTTTTCACCCAGAAGTGCCAGGAAGCTGCAGACAAGTTTATCCCCGTCCAAAAGGAGAAAAACGAAAACCAACAGAAAAACCCATGGTTCAATCAGAAATGCAAGGTAGCGAAGCAACTAAGTAAAAGAACATGGAGAAACTACAAAAATAACAGAACACCGGAGAGCAGGAAGAGATACCAGAGGGCCAGAAATGAGTACCTCAGAGTGAGGAGGAAAGCAGAGAGACAGTTTGAAAATGACATAGTGAGTAAAGCCAAGACCCAACTAAAGCTGCTCCATAGCCACATCAAGAGGAAAACAGCAGTGAAGGCACTAGGGATGAAACTGCAAAAAGGGGAGAACAGATACACAGAGAATGACAAGGAGGTGTGTGAAGAACTCGACAAGATTCCAAGAGGTCTTCACAATAGAACAAGGAGTAGCCCCTGCACTAAATGAGGAGGAGGCAAACCAAGCAACCTTGGAGGAATTTGACCTCACCAGTGATGAGGTCAAAAGGTGTCTGCTGGAGCTGTATTTTGACAAAGGCTGTTGGGCCTGACAGAATCTCACCATGGATACTAAAGGAAGGTGCAGAAGCACTAAGTGTACCACTCTCTATGGTGTATAACAGGTTGCTGGAAACAGGAGACTTACCAGAAAGTTGGAAGACAGCTAATGTAGTCCCAATATACAGGAAGGAAGAAGGGTGACAGGCAGGAGGCACTGAACTACAGGCCAGTTTCCCTAACTTGTATACCTTGAAAGGTGATGGAGAAGTTCGTGAGGAAAAGGCTCGTAGAGCACCTGAAGCGAAATAACTTTGTAACGCACCACCAACATGGGTTCAGGGATGGTAAATCGTGCCTCACAGGTTTAATAGAATTCTATGAACTGGCAACAAAAATTAGGCAGGAAAGAGAAGGGTGGGACAAGTGCATTTTCCTGGACTGCCAGAAAGCCTTTGATACAGTACCCCATAAAAGGCTGATAAAAAAGTTGGAGCAACAGGCAGGAGTAAAAGGGAAGGTGCTCCAGTGGATAAGGGAGTACTTAAGCAACAGGAAACAGCGAGTAACGGTGAGGGGGAAGACATCAGAGTGGCGAGATATCACCAGCGAAGTCCCACAGGGCTCAGTACTTGGACCCATCCTGTTTCTAATATATATAAACGATGAGGGTATAGACTCGTTCGTCTCAATGTTTGCTGATGATGCAAAAATTATGAGAAGAATCAAGACGGATGAAGATAGACAGAGACTACAGGATGACCTGGACAAACTGGAGGAATGGTCTAGAAAATGGCTGCTAAACTTCAACTCAGTAAAGTGTAAGGTAATGAAATTAGGCAAAGGGAGCAAGAGGCTGAACACAAGGTATCATCTGGGAGGTAAAATCCTGCAAGAGTCAAATAGAGAGAAAGATCTGGGGGTTGATATCACACCGAACCGGTCCTCAGAGGCCCACATCAAAGGAATATAATCAGCGGCATATGCTAGACTGACCAACATAAGAACTGCCTTTACAAATTTGTGTAAGGAATCGTTCAGGACCCTGTATACCACTTAAGTAAGATCAGTCCTGGAGTATGCAGCTCCAGCCTGGAGTCCATACCTAGTTAAACACAAGACAAAGTTAGAGAAGATTCAACGGTATGCCACCAGTCTCGTCCCGGAACTGAGAGGAATGAGCTACGAGGAAAGGCTAAAGGAGCTGACCTCACATCCCTGGAAAACAGAAGAATAAGGGGAGACATGATAACCACCTACAAAATTCTCAGGGGAATTGACAGGGTGGACAAAGACAAACTCTTCAGCACGAGTGGGACACGAACAAGGGGACACAGGTGGAAACTTAGTACCCAGATGAGCCACAGAGACGTTAGAAAGAATTTTTTCAGTGTCAGAGTAGTTAATAAATGGAATGCTTTAGGCAGTGATGTGGTGGAAGCTGACTCCATACACAGTTTCAAATGTAGATATGATAGAGCCCAGAAGGCTCAGGAATCTGTACAACAGTTGATTGACAGTTGAGAGGCGGGATCAAAGAGCCAAAGCTCAACCCCCGCAAGCACAATTAGGTAAGTTCAATTAGGTAAGTACACACACACACACAGGCGAGTGGACAGCGGTCACGGGTCAAGTTTCTTGAAGAACCTGAATATCCTGCTCACCTACCGATAAATAGGAACATGGGAGTTAGACAGCTGCTACGAGCTGCATCCTGGGAATGTGTGTTTTAGAGTGAAATGTATGTAGTACATATGATAAGGGAAAATAGGTCTGGAGTCAGTAAATTAGACAAACCGACGGTTAGCAAGGTGGGGTCCACCAGGAGCTAAGAAGCTTCGTTTCTGCCCGAAACGCTTTGCGTAATAGTGGCTTTAGGCATTGTATGTACTAGCTCTATCTATAAAGCCAACAAACATTGTAAAATCTCTTTATGTATGTACCTTTACCTAAATAAAAATTATTATTATTATTACCTAAATAAAAATGATTATTATTAAAATTATTATTATAACAGCTCAATCCTGTAGGCGCATATAATACATACAGAGGGATTTTATATAATTTTGAGACACTAAGTAAAGTTTCGAGTTTCATGTTCCGCCTTGTGTCCCGTCGTTTGCAAGTACGACTTTCTTGTCTTGCTGTCATGTTCTTCATTACTTATTCACATAATTCTTTCTTGTCCTTTTTTATCAATATAATTACTTGTTGGTTATAGATAATTTTATACGAGACTTGTCAAGCGGGTACCTGTGGGTGTTTTTTTTATTTGTAATATTTATGAGGAGGAATTTTAACCAGACTACAGGTATAGTTTTGCTCGCATTGACAAGGCTTTGGGTGTTGTGGTATCTATTATGAACAGGTGTACGTGGCCCTTTTTGTAAAATCAAGAGGTTTTGAGATTATCTCTAGCCGTCTGGTGATACATGTTAATTTGTTGAAACTAATCATGTCATTTTAAATTATCTGAGCGGTACCGAGAACCATCACCTCAGCGTAACATGTGTTACAGAAAGACAACATTATGTCTGCTTCTGCTAAGCTGGGTATTTTGTCTGGATTCTAGATGTACCAAAATGCCAGGACCCATGACAATGTTAATGCTGATAGACATTTTTATGTAGACGTGTGTCCAGCAGCACGCAGGCTGTGTTGAAGCTCCGTGTATGTTTAAAGCTAACATTGATACGTCTTTGTTGAATGTTTGCTGAGAAGTCACTTATTTGTAAGTCACTAGTTGAATGTTTGCTGAGGAGCATTTGGAAGTATCTTGAGGTTATCTTCTTGAGATGATTTCGGGGCTTTTTTTTTTTTAGTGTCCCCGCGGCCCGGTCCTCGACCAGGCCTCCACCCCCAGGAAGCAGCCCGTGACAGCTGACTAACACCCAGGTACCTATTTTACTGCTAGGTAACAGGGGCAAAGGGTGAAAGAAACTTTGCCCATTGTTTCTCGCCAGCGCCTGGGATCGAACCCAGGACCACAGGATCACAAGTCCAGCGTGCTGTCCGCTCGGCCGACCGGCAAGTAGACTGAATTTTGATTGTAGCTCAGACACAATATCAGGCAGGTAGAACAATACACATAGAATATACATGATAATTAAAGCTTAGAGCAATTAAGAATCCAATTTTCCTATATACAGTTGGGAATCTTAATAATTTCATTTACAACAGTTGTTGCAATCTCTCCCATCCAAGGTGCTTTCTTGTTCATTAGCCATTAAATATTTTGAAATAAGTAAACCTATTTATAGTGTGAATCACTTGTATCACCGCAGACGAGGAGTCACAATAACGTGACTGAAATATCTTGACCAAACCCCAAACTAGAAAGTTGATTGACGACATTAATTGTCGTCAATTAACTTTCTAGTGTGTGGTTTAGTCAACACTTCTATCACCCTTTTATTAAACCAGTTGGCTGCTATGACCGTATTCCTTTGTTTAGTTTTTGCTTGTCCTAAGAACACCTATCCTACCACACCTGCCTGCGTCACCTCGGTATATACTACTCTCATACGGAGTACCGTGTGGAAGCTGTCTGGCAGACGGCCCACCATTCTCTGCCTTGCTCGATTTCTACCACAGAATTCTATTAAATATGTTTGTCTCTGTTTAACCTTCCCCGCTCCCCTCTGGGTGGTCGTGACAAGGGGATGTGTGTGGCCATTCCTGCTACTCTCCTGTGCCTTTTTTTTTGCTTCAAGTGCTACAGCTCTCTATCCCTTAGTCATTTCGCCCCTCTATAAGAAATACTTTTCTCTTTGCTAGGCACATGTTGAAAGGTGTCCTTCTCCCGGATTGCTTTCCTTGCTTACTTGTGATTGCTTTCCTTGCTTACTTGTGATTGCTTTCCTTGCTTACTTGTGATTGCTTTCCTTGCTTACTTGTTTATCACATTATCTTTTCAGCTGATATTTACGTTTAACTTTGACATTTATCTCCGCATCATGATCGTTGTCAATTTAGTTCTCTCCTCTACTTCCAATTCTCTTACGTGGATCTTTCACCTGCGCCTTAAATTCCCACTATTCCAGTCGCAGGATAGCGGTTCCAGTCATAGCTTCGCAGGATAGCTTCCAGTCGCAGAATAGCTTCCAGTCGCAGGACAGTGGTTCCAGTCATAGCTTCGCAGGATAGCTTCCAGTCGCAGGATAGCGGTTCTAGTTGCTCCCCACAAAGAGGCGCCCTGCATTGCCTATGTTGGGTTCCATCTACCTGGATGTCCCATTCCGCCACTGCCAGGATATATCCCTTGAGGCTCCCTAGCTCTTGTTTTTATCTCATCTCAACCTGGAGTGTGTTCGTTGCTTCACTCACTCTTTCTCTGTTCACTGTTCATCTGAATCCTGATGTTTTTCATATGTAGTTCAACTTTTTGGCAATGGGACATCCATACATTTGCTGTTGTTCACTTCACTTCCCTCTTCCCTTCCCTCCGCCCTTCCCTCTCCCCTTCCCTCCGCCCTTCTCTCTCCCCTTCCCTCCGCCTTCCCTCAGGCCTTCCCCTTCCCACCCATCATGTGTTGTTGAGCCTGATCCAGGCTTTTTCCTCTACCTGTTGAGAGGGTTAGGGATATGCTATTGATGTGGAAAAGAGAGAGAGAGAGAGAGAGAGAGAGTTCAGTGAAGGTAAGGCAGGAGGGTATTAAGAGGGATTCAGGAGGGAGTTTCCGAGCCTCTATCCCAATGGCGTGACGTCCGAATTGCATTGTGTTGACGCACACACACGAGAGAGCAGCACTGCACGAGGCCATCACAGACATGTATCCTTCATATCAAAACATTGTCAGAGTTCATTGGCAAGGAATATTTCATTTTTCTCAGGGAAGGCAAGCCTGGGAAATGGGTAACTGATATGCATTGTCTCTGTTGGTCTGTCTATTGGCCTGACTGTTCGACTGTCAGTTAGACGGAAAGTTTGCCTGTCACCTGACTGGGGCCTCGCTCGGTTCTGGCGAGTGATGGGAATGTTAACAGCTGCTCTTGTTAAACTTTCATGTTTAGATCCTTTCATTGCTTGTATTATGACAAATTGTATTAATATTGAACAAATCCACACAGGCCGTCATGAGGCTTCGATCATCCCAGGCGTAAGTTCGAACCCTCATCACGGCCCTTGTGGATTTATTCATTAGATGCATCACGCTATTGTGATTTCTGTGGGCATTAATATTGTTAATGCTTGGCTTACTTTATTATTATTATTATTATTATTATTATTATTATTACTAATATTATGATTATTATAAATTGGAGTCATGAGAAGGTTTCGAACCCGCACCCGGGTTACTCCAAACCACACGCCTTAAACCACTGGGCCATGATGTGCTAAAAAGTACTGTAACCTGGAAATAGACTGAATCCTTTGGCAAGGAGGGAAGGGGGAGTGGGGGGGGGGGAGTTACAGAGACAATGACCTGATTCGAAAGCAACGTTACACACACCACCCACGTACCCTCCGGTGGGGTACAGGTGTTCCACCACCCACGTACCCTCCGGTGGGGTACAGGTGTTCCACCACCCACGTACCCTCCGGTGGGGTACAGGTGTTCCACCACCCACGTACCCTCCGGTGGGGTACAGGTGTTCCACCACCCACGTACCCTAGCTCCGGTGGGGTACAGGTGTTCCACCACCCACGTACCCTCCGGTGGGGTACAGGTGTTCCACCACCCACGTACCCTCCAGTGGGGTACAGGTGTTCCACCACCCACGTACCCTAGCTCCGGTGGGGTACAGGTGTTCCACCACCCACGTACCCTCCGGTGGGGTACAGGTGTTCCACCACCCACGTACCCTCCGGTGGGGTACAGGTGTTCCACCACCCACCGTCAGTCCCCTCTTGGGGACTGTAAGCCTCAAAAAACCCAGTATATAGGCAAGACAACAACATCTCTTTCCAGGCGATTAACGATGCATAAGCAACAGGGCTCCATTAAGGAACATATAATCTCTTCCAACAAACAAACCATCACCAGAGAATTCTTAACCAAAAACACGGAAATCATCGATAGATACAGCGATAGCAGGCGGCTTGATATCTGCGAGGCACTACACATCAAGAAGTATACACCAGCAATCAACAGCCAATTAATGCACAGCTATATTCTACCCACTTCAAGACTCCGCTCCAATATAGAAGCATCAAGAAATATGGGCCAATAGGCCCTCTGCAGTTACTTCCATTCTTCCCTTTAACTTACCCAATACTATACCCATTGTTTCGTGTTCTGTCTTGTGTTGAAAGTTTGTTTTCACCTCATCCAAAACTGTTGTAACATATCACCTCACCCAAATGCAGGCATATAAAATGAAGGCCGTTTAAATTATAGCACAGTAGAACTCTGTTTAGTGTTTGCAGGTTATAGTTGTGTGTGTGTAAACTAATGCCTTTGAAAATGTAATAAGTTATTACGAAACGCGTAAAGTGTCGCGTCAGACTAGAAATAAAAATGAATTTTGGAGAATTGATTTTTTTGCTATTTCTATAGACAGTGAAAAGAAACGTAAGATATATTGAGAAAATTCGTGTTAGAATTATTAATCTTACTTTTTCGGTCTTTTATAATATATATATATATATATATACATATATATATATATATATATATATATATATATATATATATATATATATATATATATATATATATATATATATATATATATATATATATGTCGTACCTAGTAGCCAGAACGCACTTCTCAGCCTACTATGCAAGGCCCGATTTGCCTAATAGTCCAAGTTTTCCTGAATTAATATATTTTCTCTAATTTTTTTCTTATGAAATGATAAAGCTACCCATATTATTATGTATGAGGTCAATTTCTTTTTATTGGAGTTAAAATTAACGTAGATATATGACCGAACCTAACCAACCCTACCTAACCTAACCTAACCTATCTTTATAAGTTAGGTTAGGTTAGGTAGCCGAAAAAGTTAGGTTAGGTTGGGTTAGGTAGGTTAGGTAGTCGAAAAAACATTAATTCATGAAAACTTGGCTTATTAGGCAAATCGGGCCTTGCATAGTAGGCTGATAAGTGCGTTCTGGCTACTAGGTACGACATATATATATATATATATATATATATATATATATATATATATATATATATATATATATATATATATATATATATATATATATATATATATATATGCAATTGACGATCACAAAACACTGATCATTTTATGCGGAAAATCCACAGAGAAATATGAAATGAGGTGAACGTTTCGGCTTTGTTAAAGCCTTTGTCAACACCAGACTGACAGTCAGTCTGGTGTTGACAAAGGCTTTAACAAAGCCGAAACGTTCACCTCATTTCATATTTCTCTGTGGATTTTCCGCATATATATATATATATATATATATATATATATATATATATATATATATATATATATATATATATATATACATATATAAGACTTGGGGGCCTCGGAGTTCGAACAGCAACGCAAATCGCTGTTCCAGCCTTCCTGTCCTCCTTATCAGCATCCGACGATTTTGTGAAGGAAATTCTACCTGCCCACTTACATCAGCTGGCAGGTGTACATGATCCCAATTTTACACGCTGTGCCACAGAGTGGGCCTCTCGTGCAGGCCAATCACCTCAACCACCATCCCCAAAAGCCCACAAGCAATCCAGCTGGGATGGCCCCATTGTAGACCAAGTTGCTGCAGAGTGCCTGGGTGCTGCAACAACACAACACGACATTGCTCGCCTCACAGCAGTAGCAGCACCACATGCAGGGGATTTCCTGTTAGCAACCCCAATGTCGGCAACTGGCACGCGTCTCACACCACACGTCCTCCGAATTGCTGTGGCCCTCCGCCTTGCTGCCCCAATCCACACCAGATATAGGTGTATTTGCGGCGAGGTGGTGGCTGACAGGTACAGCCACCATGGCCTACTCTGCCAAAGCACAGGGGGATGGCACTCGAGGCACAGTGAAGTTAACGACATCATCAAGAGGAGCCTCACCACAGCTGGATGCCCAGCTGAAAGAGAGCCCCGTTACCTAACGCCCCATAACTCTGATGCTCTTATTGGTCGCAGGGATGGTATCACAGTGATACCATCCGGATCACCGCTACAATTTTGTCGCCATTGCTTCTGAGACACTCGGCGCCTGGTGTAAAAGTGCTACCAGTTTTTTTTAAGGAACTGGGTTCTAGGCTCATTGAAACGACAAGGGACCCAAGAGCTGCAAGCTTTCTTTTCCAGCGCCTCAGTGAGCGATACAGAGGGGAAATGCGCACTGCATCCAGGGTTCCTGACCGCCATCTGAGGAGCTGGAGGAACTCGACAACCTATGATAACGATCTTTGTAACCCATATGTAACTCCTTTTTTGTAACAAAGTTCAAATAAAGTAAATATATATGTGTACATACAAAAGAATGGGGGTGGTAGGAGAAGATAATATTAGTGTTCAGTGAGAAACCACAAGGTCTCCTCTGAATACTTTTTATTTTCTTCTCCGAGGCTATGGGTCCCCACATTGGCACCAGAGGTGGTACCCTACATATATATATATATCTATATATATATATATATATATATATATATATATATATATATATATATATATATATATGTGTGTGTGTGTGTGTGTGTGTGTGTGTGTGTGTGTGTGTGTGTGTGTGTGTGTGTGTGTGTGTGTGTGTGTGTGTGTGTGTGTGTACTCCCCTATTTGTGCTTGCGGGTGTTGAGCTTTGGCTCTTTGGTCCCCGCCTCTCAACTGTCAATCAACAGGTGTACAGATTCCTGAGCCTACTGAGCTCTATCATATCTACATTTGATGTGTGTGTTTTTGTTTGTTTATGTTATTTCCCCTTAATTTACCTTACTTCTAAATGTATTTCCAGTTTCAAAATATTTTCCTTGCTGTCTCGCTCTGTTACATCATTTATTTCTGGTTATCTGTATGGTGAGACATAAATAGACCGTCAGCTCTCTGACTTCTTATTTCTTAATCATTTCTTCACACTTAAGGTCATAACTTTTATAACTTCGTCTCCTCACCTTTGATTACAATTTACCTTCAGTGCTTCTGATCAGCGAGTCTCTTCTTCGTTGCTGACTGTGATCTCTTCAGCGACTTGTCTCAAGAAATAAATGTTTTATTGAGGTTGGACCTTTGGTCCTTGAAGATCAGTTGAGGCTGGAATGTCTGATCATTGTCCCTACCCAGTGTTCTTTGTCTCAGTCTGTCTGTCTCTCTGTCTCTCTCTCTCTCTCTCTCTCCCCCTCTCAGAAGTGGTATATAAATGTAAAAATTTGTATATGAGCCTATTTCTCGAGTTCCTTCTAAACTGTTTCAAGATTCCGAGGGACTTTCTCGTGTGGGATCTGGAGAAAATGTCTTAGTTGGGTACACCCAGGGGAGGTGTTCTCTCATCTAGCGATACCGCGGTGGGCTTCTTACGAGACGTGAGGGAGAGAGGAGGGCTGAACAGGTGTATGAAGACTGGAAAAGGAAATTTGACGTGTCGAAAATGGTTGTGCAACTTTAAGAAAGAATGATAAGCAATTAGAAAGAATTTGAATCAATGGCAAAGTATTTGAAGCAATGGAATATGAAGTAACGCAATGCAAAATTGTGTGAAGCAGTGACAGAATGTTTGAAGCAATGATAGGGTGTGAAGGAATGATACAAGAAGCAATGATAAAATGTCTTAAGTAATGATGAAAGAAGAAGCAATGGTAAAAGGTCTGAAGCAGTGAGAAAGTGTTGGGAACAATAGGTAAGGGTGTGACACAATGGGAAAGGGTATAAGAAAGGTTATGGAGGTGTAAAAAAAGGATATAAAACATAAGAGTAGGTGTAAAACAATGAGAAATGGGTCGGGAGCAATGAGAAAGAGACGAGAATAGTAAGAACGAAAACATCAGATAATTAGGACCCATACAGAAGACAGAATGGAACGTCTCATATTAAAAGACTATAAAAAATGGCTAAAAGGTTTTCGAAGGGGTGGAAAATCTTGTATTTTCTTTTTTTTTAGCGGCATGGAAACAGGATAAAATTGTTGTTTTGGGAAGAGAAATGAGGTAAAAAATACGTATACTTAATAAAGAGAATGTAGCGGGCACTTGAGGGATTGAAGTAGGGATTGTAGCGGGCACTTGAGGGATTGAGGTAGGGATTGTAGCGGGCACTTGAGGGATTGAGGTAGGGATTGTAGCGGGCACTTGAGGGATTGAGGTAGGGATTGTAGTGGGCACTTGAGGGATTGAGGTAGGGATTGTAGCGGGCACTAGAGGGATTGAGGTAGGAATTGTAGCGGGCACTTGAGGGATTGGGGGTAGGGATCGTAGCAGGCACTTGAGAGATTGAGGTAGGGATTGTAGCAGGCACTTGAGGGATTGAGGGAGGGATTGTAGCAGGCACTTGAGGGATTGAGGTAGTGATTGTAGCGGGCACTTGAGGTATTGAGGTAGGGATTGTAGCGGGCACTTGAGGGATTGGGGGTAGGGATCGTAGCAGGCACTTGAGGGATTGAGGTAGAGATTGTAGCGGGCACTTGAGGGATTGTGGTAGGGATTGTAGCAGGCACTTGAGGGATTGGGGTAGGGATTGCAGCAGGCACTTGAGGGATTGAGGTATGGATTGTAGCGGGCACTTGAGGGATTGAGGTAGGGATTGTAGCGGGCACTTGAGGGATTGGGGGTAGGGATTGTAGCGGGCACTTGAGGGATTGAGGTAGGGATTGTAGCGGGCACTTGGGGGATTGAGGGAGGGATTGTAGCGGGCACTTGAGGGATTGGGGGTAGGGATTGTAGCGGGCACTTGAGGGATATAGGTAGGGATTGTAGCGGGCACTTCAGGGATTGAGGGAGGGATTGTAGCGGCACTTGAGGGATTGGGGTAGGGATTGTAGCGGGCACCTGCGGGATTGAGGGAGGGATTGTAGCGGCACTTGAGGGATTGGGGTAGGGATTGTAGCGGGCACCTGCGGGATTGGGGTAGGGATCGTAGCAGGCACATGAGGGATTGTAGCAGGCACTTGAGGGATTGGAGTAGGGATTGTAGCAGGCACTTGAGGGATTGGGGGTAGGGATTGTAGCGGGCACTTGAGGGATTGGGGTAGGGATTGTAGCAAGCACTTGAGGGATTGGAGTAGGGATTGTAGCAGGCACTTGAATGATTGGAGTAGGGATTGTAGCAGGCACTTGAGGGATTGGAGTAGGGATTGTAGCAGGCACTTGAGGGATTGGGGGTAGGGATCGTAGCAGGCAGTTGAGGGATTGAGATAGGGATTGTAGCGGGCACTTGAGGGATTGGGGTAGGGATTGTAGCAGGCACTTGAGGGATTGAGGTAGGGATTGTAGCGGGCACTTGAGGGATTGAGGTAGGG
The DNA here is from genome assembly GCF_040958095.1 of Procambarus clarkii. Taxonomy (NCBI): domain Eukaryota; kingdom Metazoa; phylum Arthropoda; class Malacostraca; order Decapoda; family Cambaridae; genus Procambarus; species Procambarus clarkii. Next base: position 8,243,301 of record NC_091223.1, on the reverse strand, counting down.
ATTGTAGCGGGCACTTGAGGGATTGGGGGTAGGGATTGTAGCGGGCACTTGAGGGATTGAGGTAGGGATTGTAGCGGGCACTTGAGGGATTGAGGGAGGGATTGTAGCGGGCACTTGAGGGATTGGGGGTAGGGATTGTAGCGGGCACTTGAGGGATTGAGGTAGGGATTGTAGCGGGCACTTCAGGGATTGAGGGAGGGATTGTAGTGGCACTTGAGGGATTGGGGTAGGGATTGTAGCGGGCACCTGCGGGATTGGGGTAGGGATCGTAGCAGGCACTTGAGGGATTGTAGCAGGCACTTGAGGGATTGGAGTAGGGATTGTAGCAGGCACTTGAGGGATTGGGGGTAGGGATTGTAGCGGGCACTTGAGGGATTGGGGTAGGGATTGTAGCAAGCACTTGAGGGATAGGAGTAGGGATTGTAGCAGGCACTTGAAAGATTGGAGTAGGGATTGTAGCAGGCACTTGAGGGATTGGAGTAGGGATTGTAGCAGGCACTTGAGGGATTGGAGTAGGGATTGTAGCAGGCACTTGAGGGATTGGGGGTAGGGATTGTAGCGGGCACTTGAGGGATTGGTGAAGGGATTGTAGCAAGCACTTGAGGGATTGGAGTAGGGATTGTAGCAGGCACTTGAAAGATTGGAGTAGGGATTGTAGCAGGCACTTGAGGGATTGGAGTAGGGATTGTAGCAGGCACTTGAGGGATTGGAGTAGGGATTGTAGCAGGCACTTCAGGGATTGGGGGTAGGGATTGTAGCAGGCACTTGAGGGATTGGAGTAGGGATTGTAGCGGGCACTTGAGGGATTGGGGGTAGGGATTGTAGCAGGCACTTGAGGGATTGGAGTAGGGATTGTAGCGGGCACTAGAGGGATTGAGGTAGGGATTGTAGCGGGCACTTGAGGGATTGGGGGTAGAGATCGTAGCAGGCACTTGAGGGATTGTAGCAAGCACTTGAGGGATTGAAGTAAGGATTGCAAAGAAAGAAAACGGAGGAAACAATTTCATTGAATATAGATGAAGCAAAGTGACCATTTACCAATGAATAAAAGGAATCCGCTAACCAGCTATAATACAGAAGACAAGAAAGAAAGAAAGAATTACAAAGTAACAGAAAACTGGAAGTAGCAACAGAAAACTGGAAGCAGCAACAGAAAACTGGACGCAGCAACAGAAAACTTGGAAGTAGCAACAGAAAACTGGAAGCAGCAACAGAAAACTTGGAAGTAGCATCAGAAAACTGGAAGTAGCATCAGAAAACTGGACGCAGCAACATAAAACTTGGAAGTAGCATCAGAAAACTGGAAGTAGCATCAGAAAACTGGACGCAGCAACAGATAACTGGACGCAGCAACAGAAAACTTGGAAGTAGCATCAGAAAACTGGACGCAGCAACAGAAAACTGGACGCAGCAACAGAAAACTAGGAAGTAGCATCAGAAAACTGGACGCAGCAACATAAAACTTGGAAGTAGCATCAGAAAACTGGAAGTAGCATCAGAAAACTGGACGCAGCAACAGAAAACTGGACGCAGCAACAGAAAACTTGGAAGTAGCAACAGAAAACTGGAAGCAGCAACAGAAAACTTGGAAGTAGCATCAGAAAACTGGAAGTAGCAACAGAAAACTGGACGCAGCAACAGAAAACTTGGAAGTAGCATCAGAAAACTGGAAGTAGCAACAGAAAACTGGACGCAGCAACAGAAAACTGGACGCAGCAACAGAAAACTTGGAAGTAGCAACAGAAAACTGGAAGCAGCAACAGAAAACTTGGAAGTAGCATCAGAAAACTGGAAGTAGCATCAGAAAACTGGACGCAGCAACAGAAAACTTGGAAGTAGCATCAGAAAACTGAAAGTAGCATCAGAAAACTGGACGCAGCAACAGAAAACTGGACGCAGCAACAGAAAACTTGGAAGTAGCAACAGAAAACTGGAAGCAGCAACAGAAAACTTGGAAGTAGCATCAGAAAACTGGAAGTAGCATCAGAAAACTGGACGCAGCAACATAAAACTTGGAAGTAGCATCAGAAAACTGGAAGTAGCATCAGAAAATTGGACGCAGCAACAGAAAACTGGACGCAGCAACAGAAAACTTGAAAGTAGCATCAGAAAACTGGACGCAGCAACAGAAAACTGGACGCAGCAACAGAAAACTTGGAAGTAGCATCAGAAAACTGGCAGTAGCAACATAAAATACTAACATTAATTACAGGAGATCAACATCTGGTGATCAGGGAGCGTGTCACATCCCCAGCCACCTCCGGAGGACTGAGGGGGAGCCTCACTCTCAAAGGGGAAATGTGTTCGTGACCCCTGATGAGCATCTTAACGTCTTAGCTCTAATCTAGAGTGAGAGTTATGAAGGCACGCTGATTGGAACGCGCGTTCGCCTGTGTTGGCGTTCGCATGTGTTAGCGTTCGCATGTGTTGGCGTTCGCATGTGTTGGCGTTTGCCTGTGTTGGTGTTCGCATGTGTTGAGACACGCCAAACATGTACACAAGCTCGAGTACAAGTTTCGTTAATCTTGCCCGCAAATTATACAAACACAATAAATGGAATTCGATTCATGTAATTATATTGCTGGGAATGCGTACATATTGACGCGAATACACACACACACACACAAACACACAAACTTGTCTTGTGACCATCGTGTTGGGTGGACGTGGGTTGGGAGCTCCTGGTTCACTAGTGGAGTGGGAGGGGTAATCAGGCAAATTCGAAGTGAAAAAGTGTGTACAAGTGAATGAAAAACCTTGGGGTTTGGCCAGAGCCATAAGGTAGTGAAGAAAAACAGTTTAAATAGCGTAATTCAAAATAGTTGAGGAAGTATTGTGGCAGTGTGCAGTGTGGAGCAGACCTCACCGACCTCTGACCGCGTGACCTCACCTCCGGCAGCAACCTTCTACCACCACGTGGGACGACGCTTGGAGATTCACTCACCTATTGTGTTAGCAGGACGGTAAGATACTTGGAACCCCTGTGGGTAAGGTTGCATTATAGCAATGACTAGGTCAGGAAGGGGGTCTAGGTCCAACAGTATTATGATTGAGGAAGAAGATAGGTTTGTGGAGAAGATGATTGGGAAATTTGTAGAGAAGAGGGATGTTTGGATAGGTGATCTAATCCAGGGGATTAAAAGTGAAGTCTTTAATAAGATACAGGGCGAGGTTCAAAGACTCAAACAAGAGTTTATGGATTATATTCAAGAGGAAATCAGGAAGAGCAGGGTAGAATGGCAAGGAGAAATATCTAGGCTTACTAATGAATTTGGCAGGAATAAGGGATGCTTGGCAGGGGAAGGGGGAGGAGTAGTAGTAGGTGGAGTAGCGGGTGTAGGAGGGGTGGGGGTCAGCCAGGGAGAGGGCCACCAGCATGACCCTGAACTGAGAAAGAGGACAATCATAATCCATGGATTACTTGAAGCCAGGGCACCATCGAGGCAGGAAAGGATGAGGATTGAGGATTTGGAACTACAGGGGATCTTGAGAGACATGAGAGCCCAGATGGCAGGGAATGAGGTGCAAGTCCACCGACGCATTGGACCATACAACTGTAACAGGAAACGACCTGTCCTGGTACAGTTCACTAACGAAGAGGCAGTGGATTACATACTGCATCACAAACACCTACTCAGAGGTAGCGAAAATTACTACAACGTATTTATTGACAAATTCATGACGAAGGAGGAACAGATTGCCCACAGAGCAAGCAAACAACAATACGACTCTTCCCATTTGAGCGCAGCTACACACCCCAGTGCTAAACCACCCCATGCTAACCAGCTCACACGTGCTTCTCAGGTCACCCCTTCCCCAAATCAGCCGCCCCTGCTTATCTCCCCAGCACATCCCTTGACCCCTCTGACCCCACTGGAGTCAAATTCATCCCACATTCCAAGGACCCCCTCATCACCTCAGCCCCCAAAACCCGTCCAGCCCTCATCCCCTCAACCCCCAAAACCCACCCAGCTCTCATCCCCTCAACCCCCAAAACCCACCCAGACCTCATCCCCTCAACCCCAAGAACCCACCCAGACCTCATCCCCTCAACACCCAAAGCCTACCCAGCCCTCACCCCTCCTCATCCCCTCTCCTTCCATGTGACCCCCCACCCTTGCGAGGGAGGTGGGAGGTCCCCCCCACCCCCTTTATCCTTCCCCCTCCCAACCTCTCAACCTCTATCTGTCTCCCAACCTTACGCTATCTCCCAACCCCTCTATGCCCTCCCTAATCTTCAGACCCAGTATGCCCTTCCTACTCCAGACCTACCTACCCAGGCCCTACCCCAGACCCTCCTACCTACCTTCCTAGAAGCCCAGCCCCCAGTAGCCCCCCAAGCACCCCTCCTGAACTCTTTCACCCCCCATACACCCCCCGGACCCCCCCAGACACCCCCCGGATCCCCCCGGACATCCCCCGGACCCTCCCCGCCCCCAGTCATCCCCCAGACACCCCCCAGATCCCCCAGATCCCCTCTGCCCCCAGTCACCCCCCAGACATCCCCCAGATCCCCCCAGACCCCCAGAGAAAGGGAGAACTCTGGTACAAGAGTTTCCATGAAGAATCTCAAGGTTTGGTACACCAATGCTGATGGGGTATCTAATAAAGTAGAAGAGATAAAAGAAAGAGTGAGTGAAGCAGATCCTGACATAGTTGCAATTGTGGAAACTAAAATTAATGACATGATCTCAGATGCAATCTTTCCTGAAGGGTACCAGGTGATACGAAAAGAGAGGACACAGAGACAGGGAGGGGGAGTAGCACTCCTAATAAAGCGGAAATGGAAGTTTGAAGACCTGGGAAATCGAGTTACCAATGAGTGCACAAGCTTCATACATGGAACTCTGACAGTAGATGGGAGGAAGATTGTGATCCTGGTAATCTACAATCCCCCACCAAACAGTAGAAGACCCAGGCAGGAGTATGATGACAACAACAAAGCATGTATAGATGAACTGCAGAAGGCAGCAACACTAGCCCACAGAATGAGAGCGAAGCTGCTGATCATGGGGGACCTAAATCATGGAGAGATAAATTGGGAATCAAGGAATCCCCATGGAGGGGACGAAACGTGGGGAGCAAAATTAGTAGATGGTATAGACAGGAATTTCCTGACACAACATGTGAAGGAAGACACAAGGGAAAGAGGAGGAGATGCACCGAGCCTATTAGACCTGATTTTCACCCAGAACGTAGAAGATATCGAGAATTTAGAGCATGAAATACCTCTAGGGGCCAGTGACCATTGTGTCCTAGTCTTTGACTACATGATGGAATTCAAACTTATGACCATGGGACAAGAGATCTGGGAAAGGAGAGCTGACTACAGGAAAGGGGACTATATGAGGATAAGGGACTATCTGGGTGAAGTGCAGTGGGAGGAAGAAATTAGAAGAAAAACAGTCCAAGATATGATGGACCTAGTCATACAGAAATGCCAGGAGGCCGAAGAGAGATTTATACCAACGGTAAAGGGAAAAAATAAGAAGGAATATAATAACCCATGGTTTAATAGACAGTGTCAGGAAGCAAAAATGGCCAGCAGACGGGAGTGGAGGAAGTACAGAAGACAAAGAACAGAGGACAACAGAAGCAGATACAACAGAGCTAGGAACGATTACATTAACATAAGACGAACATCGGAAAGGGACTATGAGAACGATATTGCAATCAAAGCGAAAAAACAACCTAAGTTACTACACAGTCATATTAGAAGAAAAATGTCGGTGAACGACCAAGTGACAAGACTAAGGAAGACAGAGGGGGCATATACTGAAAGTGACAAGGAAATCTGCGAGGCACTGAATGCCAGTTTCCATGGAGTGTTCACTACCGAGCCTGAGCAGCTCCCATTGTTGGAAGGGGTTACCCTAGATGAAAGACTATCAGATATAGAGGTGACAGCAGAGGAGGTAATGAAACAGTTGACAACTCTAGATGCAACTAAAGCAGTTGGACCAGACAAAGTATCACCGTGGATACTAAAAGAAGCAGCACAGGCCCTCAGCGTGCCTCTGGCAATGATCTTTAATGAGTCACTTATGTCAGGAGAATTGCCCAGTTGCTGGAAGAAGGCAAATGTCGTGCCGATCTTCAAGAAAGGAGATAGGAAGGAGGCACTTAACTACAGACCTGTATCACTGACAAGCATCCCCTGTAAAATACTGGAAAGAATAATTAGGCTGCGACTGGTTGCACACCTGGAGAACATTAGGTTTGTGAACAAACATCAACATGGGTTCTGGACAGGGAAATCGTGCCTAACAAACCTTCTGGAATTCTATGATAAAATAACGAGGATAAGACAGGACAGAGATGGTTGGGCAGACTGCATATTTCTGGACTGCCAAAAAGCCTTTGATACAGTACCGCACATGAGACTGCTGTTCAAGCTTGAGAGGCAGGCGGGGGTGGGGGGAAAGGTCCTAGAATGGATAAGGAACTACCTAACAGGAAGGAGCCAAAGAGTTACGGTAAGGGGCGAGAAGTCGGACTGGCGAACAGTAACAAGTGGAGTACCACAAGGATCGGTGCTGGGACCAATTCTATTTCTTGTATATGTTAACGACATGTTTACAGGCGTAGAGTCCTACATGTCGATGTTTGCGGATGATGCAAAGTTGATGAGAAGAGTTGTGATAGATGAGGATTGCAGGATCCTCCAAGAGGACCTGAACAGATTGCAGAGATGGTCAGAGAAATGGCTACTAGAATTCAACACGAGCAAATGTAAAGTTATGGAAATGGGACTAGGAGATAGGAGACCAAAGGGACAGTACACAATGAAGGGGAACAGCCTACCTGTAACGACGCGTGAAAGAGACCTGGGGGTGGACGTAACACCTAATCTATCTCCTGAGGCACATATTAATAGGATAACGACAGCAGTGTACTCTACACTGGCAAAAGTTAGAACATCATTCAGAAACCTAAGTAAGGAGGCATTTAGGGCGCTTTACACTGCCTACGTAAGGCCGGTCTTAGAGTATGCGCCTCATCATGGAGTCCCCATCTGAAGAAGCATATAATGAAACTGGAAAAGGTTCAGAGGTTTGCAACGAGACTCGTCCCAGAGCTACGAGGGATGGGGTATGAAGAGCGCCTGAGGGAACTGTGCCTTACGACACTAGAAAGAAGAAGGGAGAGGGGGGACATGATAGGAACGTATAAGATACTCAGAGGAATTGACAGAGTGGACATAGGCAAAATGTTCACACGGAATAGTAACAGAACGAGAGGACATGGATGGAAGCTTGAAACTCAGATGAGTCACAGAGATGTTAGGAAGTTTTCTTTTAGCGTGAGAGTAGTGGGGAAATGGAATGCACTTCAGGAACAGGTTGTGGAAGCAAATACTATTCATAATTTTAAAACCAGGTATGATAGGGAAATGGGACAGGAGTCATTGCTGTAAACAACCGATGCTCGAAAGGCGGGATCCAAGAGTCAATGCTCGATCCTGCAGACACAACTAGGTGAGTACAACTAGGTGAGTACACACCCACACACACACACACACACACACACACACACACACACACACACACACACACACATGTGGAAACTAAGTGCCCAAATGAGCCACAGAGATATTAGAAAGAACTTTTTTAGTGTCAGAGTGGTTGACAAATGGAATGCATTAGGAAGCAATGTGGTGGAGGCTGACTCCATGCACAGTTTCAAGTGTAGATATGATTGAGCCCAATAGGCTCAGGAACCTGTACACCTGTTGATTGACGGTTGAGAGGCGGGACCAAAGAGCCAGAGCACAACCCCCGCAAGCACAACTAGGTGAGTACAACTAGGTGAGTACACACACACACACACACACACACACACACACACACACACACACACACACACACACACACACACACACACACACACAGGGGCCCCTGGTAGCTGAGTGAGTGGACAGCGCTCAGGACTCGCAATTCTGTGGCCCGGGTTCGATTCCCGGCGCCGGAGAGAAACAAATGGGCAAAGTTTCTTTCACTCATAATGCCCCTGTTACCTAGAAGTAAATAGATACCTGGGAGTTAGACAGCTGTTACGGAGCTCCTTCCTGGGTGTGTGTGTTTGTGGGGGGGGGGGAATTAGTAAGTAACAGTTGATTGACAGTTGAGAGGCGGGCCGAAAAAGCAAAGCTCAAACCCCGCAAGCAAAACTAGGTGAATACAACTAGGTGAATACACACACATACACGAAGCTTCTGGAGAGAAGGGACTTTGTGACACACCACCAACATGTGATCAGGAAGGGTAAATCTAGCCTCAGTGGTGTAATAGAATTCTACGATCGGGTGACAAAGATTAATAAAGATAGAGAACGGTTGGCAGACTGCATTTTTCTTTGACTGTCGGAAAACCTTTGACACAGTACCCCATAGGAGGCCGGTGCATAAGCTAGAGAAACAAGGAAGAGTAACTGATAGGGTGCTCCAATGGATAAGGGAGTACCTAAGCAATAGTAAGCAGAGGACGGGTTGTACTGTGAGGGGTGAGACCTCAGATTGGCGTGAAGTCACCAGCGGAGTCCCACAAAGTTTTGTTCCTGATAAACGTAAATGATCTTCAAGAGGGTATAGACTTATTCCTCTCAATGTTTGCTGATGATGCCAAAATTATGAGAAAGATTAAGACAGGAGGCTTCAAGGGTGGCTGACCACCCTTGAAGCCTCCTGTTGTCTTGCGTTGTCCTCCTGTTGTCTTCCACATCACCATTAGAAAATCAACTGGAGCTCTGAGGTGACGGGAACCTGCTACCGAAAGACTCACATGCAGCCGCTTCCATATTAAGAATAACATCGTAAGGCAGCACATACACCCTATCAACACACACAACGTGACGGTCTTTGTTATGACAGTGTTACAACTTGTAATAAAGTTTTTGTGAAGTGTTAGAAAGTTGTTACAACTTGTTAGTTAGTTGTACCAACGTCGTAGTTTCGTCGTGAGTTTTATCGGGAACTAAGGTAAGTCTAGTGAAAACAAAAGTCCGAACAATGCCGCCAGCACATCTCAACCCGCCTGAAAACGAGAACAGATACATATGAAATGGTGAAAAAAACAGATGTTTTAACACAGTGCGGAGTAAGTCTTCGCTGTACAGGTGAAGACTGTAGACAATGTTACATTCAGGACTGTCTGTGTCTGTCTGTGTGTGTGTGTGTGGGGAAGGGGGATAACGTGGTCACAGTGCACAGGGACACCTTGCGGCGTGCACCACCAGTGTTAGAGAGAGAGAGTCCTGCAAGCGTGCAATCTATGCCGTTAGGCACTTCAAAGGGAAGTGTGCGGGGGAGCTTTCAATTGGCGCACCCGTTAAAGTGTGGTACAAACGTGACTGGGAATATTGGAGGGCTTGATACTGATCGTTGCGGTCTAGTAACAAAGGTTTATATTTCCCCGTCTGCACGACATGGGATTGATGGCGAGGGTTGATCGTCTCGTTAAATAATGCAGCAGTTGAGTGCATTATTAAGGGAGGCTGCAGGGAGGTACAGTGACCACTGGGCCGATTGTCTTTGATTACCTCATCTTGATGAAAGACCTGGACGTGTGAGGCAGCATTAAAGATGAAAGATTCACTGCCGCAATATGCGTATCGCACGGAATGAGAAGTTGGAATCTGTCACAACTTAGAGGAGATTAAAAGGAAGCTAACCAAGGAGTAGATTAAAAAACTAACCAAACCGAAATAATTTAACCTAGCTGTTCAAAAATTAATCTAAACTCTGAGAACCGATTTTGAACTAATGTAACTAAATCAAATCTAATGTAAACTAACCCAAGCAAACCTTAATCAAACCTAATCTGAACTTATAATAAACTGACCCAACAAACCCTAACCTAACCTAACCTAAGCAAACATGTAAGGAATCCACTTGGAGTGAGTAGACCCGAGAACCAGCATCACCTCCAGTACAAGGACCACCTGGAACCAGAGCAGAGGGGAGCCACCTGGCGGACACATCATCAAGCCTGTCATCAAGAATGCACATCAACAGGGTAGTCGAGGAGTCACAATAACGTTGCTGAAGTATGTTCACCAGACCAAACCTTAGAAGGTGAAAGGTGAAGGATAATCGACTTGAGAATGGTCCAGGACGGACCGAAACGTCCTCGTCCCCTCACCTTCTAGTGTGTGGTCTGGTCAACAGGGTAGTCATTTTGGCGACACGTATACAACAGGAAAATATAAAAGCAGGTTTTGGTACTCAGAAGAAATAATTTACAACACTGAACAAGGTGTATGTTAGGCTAATGTTTGAGTGTGAAGCTCCAGCATGGAACACGTACATTATAAGGCGGAAAAAAATAACCATGTGTTTCTCACAAGTCTGGTCTCAGAGATAAGAGTTCTGGGTCAAGAGAATACGTTGCGAAAACTGAAAAAAACACTTCCAAGAAGATATGAACCAAAGTAAAACCATATTCACGACATACAAAATATTCAAGGACAAATATAGAGGCCATCAATCGATTCGTTAAGCAAAATGAAAATACACAGTGAGAAGTTTTGCGATGTGATTTTGGTAGCAAATGGCAGCCCAAATTTAAGCGAGCCTAACAGGTGCTCTCTCATAGAGGCGAAGGTCACGCAAGAACTAACCTGAAAAACGACTGTGGTTGCTAGCCAATGGATCGAAGAAATTGCAATTGATTGAATGGCCTAACCGACGGAGAAGTATATTTTGACCACTTGATTGGTGGAGGCACCGATAATATTGACTCATGAGTGAGTAATAAATTGATGTGAATAATTATTGCAAATTAGCTGTCTCATTTTCAGGGTAAACAGCGACAATGCCCAATGAAACTGTGGTGGTTGGCGAGGTAAAGAAGGTCCGTCATTGTCCAGGGACCAACTCACGATGACTAGGGGCCAGACCTAACCCCTCACAGCTCACCACAACTAGGGGCCAGACCTAGCCCCTCACACCTCACCACAACTAGGGACCAGACCTAGCCCCTCACAGCTCACCACAACTAGGGGCCAGACCTAGCCCCCCCTTCACACCTCACCACAACTAGGGGCCAGACCTAGCCCCTCACACCTCACCACAACTAGGGACCACACCTAGCCCCTCACACCTCACCACAACTAGGGCCAGACCTAGCCCCTCACACCTCACCACAACTAGGGGCCCGACCTAGCCCCTCACACCTCACCACAACTAAGGCCAGACCTAGCCCCTCACACCTCACCACAACTAGGGCCAGACCTAGCCCTTCACACCTCACCACAACTAGGGCCAGACCTAGCCCCTCACACCTCACCACAACTAAGGCCCGACCTAGCCCTTCACACCTCACCACAACTAGGGCCAGACCTAGCCCTTCACACCTCACCACAACTAGGGGCCCGACCTAGCCCTTCACACCTCACCACAACTAGGGGCCAGACCTAGCCCCTCACACCTCACCACAACTAGGGGCCCGACCTAGCCCCTCACACCTCACCACAACTAGGGGCCCGACCTAGCCTCTCACACCTCACCACAACTAGGGGCCAGACCTAGCTCCTCACACCTCACCACAACTAGGGGCCAGACCTAGCCCCTCACACCTCACCACAACTAGGGGCCAGACCTAGCCCCTCACACCTCACCACAACTAGGGACCAGACCGAGCCCCTCACACCTCACCACAACTAGGGGCCAGACCTAGCCCCTCACACCTCACCACAACTAGGGACCAGACCTAGCCCTTCACACCTCACCACAACTAGGGACCAGACCTAGCCCCTCACACCTCACCACAACTAGGGGCCAGACCTAGCCCTTCACACCTCACCACAACTAGGGACCAGACCTAGCCCCTCACACCTCACCACAACTAGGGACCAGACCTAGCCCCTCACACCTCACCACAACTAGGGACCAGACCTAGCCCCTCACACCTCACCACAACTAGGGGCCAGACCTAGCCCCTCACACCTCACCACAACTAGGGGCCAGACCTAGCCCCTCACACCTCACCACAACTAGGGACCAGACCGAGCCCCTCACACCTCACCACAACTAGGGGCCAGACCTAGCCCCTCACACCTCACCACAACTAGGGACCAGACCTAGCCCTTCACACCTCACCACAACTAGGGACCAGACCTAGCCCCTCACACCTCACCACAACTAGGGGCCAGACCTAGCCCTTCACACCTCACCACAACTAGGGACCAGACCTAGCCCCTCACACCTCACCACAACTAGGGACCAGACCTAGCCCCTCACACCTCACCACAACTAGGGACCAGACCTAGCCCCTCACACCTCACCACAACTAGGGGCCAGACCTAGCCCCTCACACCTCACCACAACTAGGGACCAGACCTAGCCCTTCACACCTCACCACAACTAGGGACCAGACCTAGCCCCTCACACCTCACCACAACTAGGGGCCAGACCTAGCCCTTCACACCTCACCACAACTAGGGACCAGACCTAGCCCCTCACACCTCACCACAACTAGGGGCCAGACCTAGCCCTTCACACCTCACCACAACTAGGGACCAGACCTAGCCCTTCACACCTCACCACAACTAGAGGGGGCAGACCTAGCCCCTCACTCTCATTTCCCTGTGAAAATGATCTACATATATACACACATACATCAGAGATATATACACCGAGGTGTATCCCGTTTCTCAGTATTTATATACACACACACATTTTAATGCCGATTTTTCCCCCCGGACTTTGAAATTACAAATGCTGGTTGGTCAGTAAGCAAGCCCATTAACCCGAACAAACCAACTCACATTCAGTTGGTCTGGATCGACACCTGAAGTAATTAAACATCTGGAGGACAGAGAAGAGCCTTCGGGGGATTCATATGAAATTAATTAGAATGCTGAAAAATATAGTTTAATTTATTAATCGTAGTGAATATGGACTTAACTCTCTTGAGCGGCGAAGCCACCGTTATTGCTGGCAATATTTTGGTATGTTATTAACTCCTTCATCAACTCCTTCTTAGTTACGAGTTTATAAGAGGTCAGGACGACCCGACGAAGGAATATCTTTTACTTAAAGATATCACAGATTCACCAATTAAAGGAGACCTGTACCTTGCCCCCCGTCCTTGTGATTAATTAATTTTAATTATACATGTGTCTAGGGAAAGACATAGTTGAGCCAGAGGATATTTTTTTAATTGAGCTTAGCTGCTCGAGATGCTGGCCATCATTTATCTGGTCAATATGCGGGATTAACCCCATCTCTCCCCACCCCGGATGTTGGAGAATAGTCAGGAGTGCAGACCACACCGCCTATGATATAAGTTATCAACATACTGCCATTATATCCCAAGTGTATGCCAGCATTTTATATGTTGGTATACACTATACAAGTGTTTTCATTATATACATGAAAAATTTTCCCATATATGGCCTGGTATGGTTAATGGATGTCCAGCTATTGAACGTGTTATTATTAACACAGGACCATTGAGAGTAATAATATTTGAAATAACTAATGGAATAATTATATTTAAATTATTATACATATACCAGAAACTCGTAGTACAGTTGGCATCGTTCTCGACTCAGAATCAGAGATCCTGCATTCGATTCCCGAGCGGGAGAGAACGGGTTACGGCTCGTTTCCGTTCATTTAACCCCTTGCATATATAAACAGAGCCACCTGTCCCTGACACTATTAATTAAACGTCTCGGCAATCAAAACGTAAATATTTAGAGGTGTAAATACTTATCATACAATAAATGAAACTTGCTTTCCAGTCTCGAAAGGAAGAGATGTACCTGTTTCGTCGATCGAGAGCACAG
>NC_091223.1:8194510-8224510 GCF_040958095.1 Procambarus clarkii | reverse complement strand
TATTCCCTCTCTTATCTCTAGAATTTCTCCTTCCTCTAAGGTGAAGACCTCCTGGAATATCTTATTCAGTTCCTCACACACTTCCTTATCGTTTGTAGTGAATCTTTCTGCCCCTATCCTTAATTTTATAACCTATTCCATTACTCTTGTTTTTCTCCTGATATGGCTATGCAGCAATTTAGGTTGAGTCTTTGCCTTGCTTATGATGTTGTATTCGTATTGTCGTTCTGTGTGTGTGTGAGTGTTTGTGTGTGTGTGTGTGTGTGTGTGTGTGTGTGTGTGTGTGTGTGTGTGTGTGTGTGTGTGTGTGTATGTGTGTGTGTGTGTGTGTGTGTGTGTGTGTGTGTGTGTGTACTCACCTACTTGTGTCTGCAGGATCGAGCATTGACTCTTGGATCCCGCCTTTCGAGCATCGGTTGTTTACAGCAATGACTCCTGTCCCATTTCCCTATCATACCTGGTTTTAAAATTATGAATAGTATTTGCTTCCACAACCTGTTCCTGAAGTGCATTCCATTTTCCCACTACTCTCACGCTAAAAGAAAACTTCCTAACATCTCTGTGACTCATCTGAGTTTCAAGCTTCCATCCATGTCCCCTCGTTCTGTAACTATTCCGTGTGAACATTTCGTCTATGGTCACTCTGTCAATCCCTCTGAGTATTTTATACGTTCCTATCATGTCCCCCCTCTCCCTTCTTCTTTCTAGTGTCGTAAGGCACAGTTCCCTCAGCCGCTCCTCATACCCCATCCCACGTAGCTCTGGGACGAGTCTCGTTGCAAACCTCTGAACCTTTTCCAGTTTCATTATATGGTTCTTCAGATGGGGACTCCATGATGAGGCGGCATACTCTAAGACTGGCCTCACGTAGGCAGTGTAAAGCGCCCTAAATGCCTCCTTACTTAGGTTTCTGAATGATGTTCTAACTTTTGCCAGTGTAGAGTACGCTGCTGTCGTTATCCTATTTATATGTGCCTCAGGAGATAGATTAGGTGTTACGTCCACACCCAGGTCTCTTTCGCGCGTCGTCACAGGTAGGCTGTTCCCCTTCATTGTGTACTGTCCCTTTGGTCTCCTATCTCCTAGTCCCATTTCCATAACTTTACATTTGCTCGTGTTGAATTCCAGTAGCCATTTCTCTGACCATCTCTGCAACCTGTTCAGGTCCTCTTGGAGGATCCTGCAATCCTCATCTGTCACAACTCTTCTCATCAACTTTGCGTCATCCGCAAACATCGACATATAGGACTCTACGCCAGTAAACATGTCGTTAACATATAGAAGAAATAGAATTGGTCCTAGCACCGATCCTTGTGGTACTCCACTTGTTACTGTTCGCCAGTCCGACTTCTCGCCCCTTACCGTAACTCTTTGGCTCCTGCCTGTTAGGTAGTTCCTTATCCATGCTAGGACCTTTCCCCCCACCCCCGCCTGCCTCTCGAGCTTGAACAGCAGTCTCATGTGCGGTACTGTATCAAAGACTTTTTGGCAGTCCAGAAATATGCAGTCTGCCCAACCATCTCTGTCCTGTCTTATCCTCGTTATTTTATCATAGTGTGTGTGGGTATGTATGTGTATGTGTGTGTGTGTGTGTGTGTGTGTGTGTGTGTGTGTGTGTGTGTGTGTGTGTGTGTGTGTGTGTGTGTGTGTATTCATCTAGTTGTATTCACCTAGTTGTGTTTGCGGGGATTGAGCTTTGATCTTTCGGCCCGCCTCTCAAATGTCTATCAACTGTTTACTAACAACATTTTTTTTCCACACCACACACACACACACACACACACACACACACACACACACACACACACCAGGAAGCAGCCCGTGACAGCTGACTAACTCCCAGGTACCTATTTACTGCTAGGTAACAGGGGCATTCAGGGTGAAAGAAACTTTGCCCATTTGTTTCTGCCTCGTGCGGGAATCGAACCCGCGCCACAGAATTACGAGCCCTGCGCGCTATCCACCAGGCTACAAGGCCCCCCTGTGTGTGTGTGTGTGTGTGTGTGTGTGTGTGTGTGTGTGTGTGTGTGTGTGTGTGTGTGTGTGTGTGTGTGTGTGTGTGTGTGTGTGTGTGTCCTTAGAGACTCGTACACTGGTTCTTTAACTATTTGGGATCTGACATACTAACATATGAGATGTTGTGCGGAGTTGACCTTTATACTCTGTTGCTTGAATGTCTGTTCATTACTCAGGTTCGTGCACTCACCTAGTTGGGCATGCGGGAGTTAAGCTTCGGCTCTTTGTTCCCGCCTCTCAACCGTCAGTCACCTGGCGTTCAGATTACTGAGCTTATTGGCCTGTACCGTATCTACATTTGAAACTATGAATGGAATATACAGCCTAGACTCACAGTACACAGACTCACTGCCTAGAGCACTGTTTATTAACTACTCTGAGATTGAGAATGTTCTTTCTAAAGTCAAAGAAAAATGGCTCATTTTGGTACTTAGCGGCCAGTGTGTTCTGTGCGTGTGCATCCTTTGATAAATAAATTGTCTTTATCTACCCTATCTATTTCTCCGAGAACCTTGTATGTGGTGATTATGTCTTGAGTAACTCTTTTGTATACCAGCGATCTGAGGTTTAGTTCCAGTAGACTTTTTTTGTTGCTCATACTCCTTAGCTAGAGTACTAGTATGGTAGCATACCTCTGAACCTTCTCCAATTTAGTCTTAGGCTTGACTAGATACGGACTCCCCACTGGAGTTGCATACTCCAGTATTGGTCTCACATATTTGGTATACAAGGTTTTGAGTGATTCGTTACATTCGTTTTTAAAGGGAGTTCTTTTGCTGGCAAACCTGACATTGCTGCTGACGATCTTCTATTAATGTTGGCTTCGGGGGACAGGTTTGGAGTGATATTAACTCCCAGGTCTTTTTTACTCTCTGTTTCTTGAAGGATTTCAAGTTCCTTGTTTCTGGCTCCCTTTGCCTTTCTTCATTACTTGACATTTGCTCAGGTTAAACGTGTTTAACCTGAGCAAATGTGCTCAGACGTGCTCAGGTTTTTTTTTGGCACCTCTGTTTTCTTAGCTTGAATCTGTGTCCTGTTGTTCATGATGTTGCTGGTTTTAGGAATTCCTCTTTGTCAGTTTGGTCAATTCCTGTCAGTTATTTTTAAGTGGTGATCATATCACCTCCTTTTCGTCTATCCTATAGTTTTGACATGTTTAACGCCTCTAGTCTTCTTTCAGTTCCGGAAGCCATTTTGTAGCGTGCTGCTGCACCTTTTCCAGTTTCATTATGTTCTTCATAAAATTTGGGCACCATTCAACTGCTGCATGTTCCAATTTTGGTCTCACAAAAGTCATGAACAATTTCTTTAGTATTTCACCATCCATATATTTAAAATCAAGTCTGAAGTTAGAAAGCGACGCATACGCTCCTCTCACAGTCTTCTTTATGTGTTCATCTGGCGACAACTTACTATCCTAAACCATCCCTAGGTCTCGTGCTTTGAGTTCTGTAATTCCTTTCCACATAATTTGTAAGTTGTGTGTGATCTATATTCCAATTCCACATTCCATAACATGGCATTTATTCCCACTGAATTCAATTTGCCACTTGACTCTCCAAGCACATATTTTATCAAGATCGATTTGAAGGACATTACAATTGTCTGCGTCTCCTATCTTCCCCAGTATCTTTGCATCATCCGCAAACATGTCCATATAATTCTTTATTTCTCCGGTAGATGTTTTATGTAGATGATGAACAGTACTGGTGCAAGTACTGCGGTACGTCGACAGTAAC
Source organism: Procambarus clarkii (assembly GCF_040958095.1). Lineage (NCBI taxonomy): Eukaryota > Metazoa > Arthropoda > Malacostraca > Decapoda > Cambaridae > Procambarus > Procambarus clarkii. Next base: position 8,220,755 of record NC_091223.1, on the reverse strand, counting down.
ATTCCTCCAGGCAGATATATTGTCTCTGATTACCCTCCTCATCTGTCTGTCAGCTAGAACATTTTCGTCCATGTCAGAAGTATGCCTGTCACCCCTCCAGAATGTTCGAGTTTCCAGAACAGCTTCTTGTGTGGGACTCTTATAAAAAGTCATTTTTCAGGTTCAGATAGACTCAGTCAACCTAATCACTGTTTTCCTTTAATATTTATGTGGCACTATCATAAAAACTAAGTATATTTGGTACCAAGGATCTTCCCGTTCGAAAACCATACTGTTTGTATGTGAGTTTGGGGGTGTTCCTTGGGGTGGGTGGAAGAGGACTAATCCACAATCATACCAGCATTACACGCAACGAAGAAACCATTATACAGCTGTGACGGAAAGGAACTTTGGGGTGTTTTGTGTTTGGGTTGAGACCTCAGACTGGCGTGAAGTCACCAGTGGAGTCCCACAGGGTTCTGTACTTGGACCTATCCTGTTTCTGATATACGTAAATGATCTCCCAGAGGGTATAGACTCATTCCTCTCAATGTTTGCTGACGACGCCAAAATTATGAGAAGGATTAAGACAGAGGAGGACAGCTTGAGGCTTCAAGAAGACCTGGACAAGCTGCAAGAATGGTCGAACAAATGGCTGTAGGAGTTTAATCCAAGCAAATGTAATGTAATGAAGATAGGGGTAGGAAGCAGGAGACCAGATACAAGGTATCACTTGGGAGATGAAATACTTCAAGAGTCCGAGAGAGAGAAAGACCTGGGGGTTGATATCACGCCAGACCTGTCCCCTGAAGCTCATATCAAGAGGATAACAGCAGCAGCATATGCCAGGTTGGCTAACATAAGAACGGCCATTAGAAACTTGTGTAAGGAATCTTTCAGAACATTATATACCACATATGTCAGACCAATCCTGGAGTATGCGGCACCAGCATTGAGTCCATATCTAGTCAAGCATAAGACTAAAATGGAAAAGGTTCAAAGGTTTGCCACCAGACCCGAGTACCCGAGCTGAGAGGTATGAGCTACGAGGAGAGACTACAGGAATTAAACCTCACTTCGTTGGAAGACAGAAGACTTAGGGGGGACATGATCACCACATTCAAGATCCTCAAGGGAATCGACAGGGTTGATAAAGACAGGTTGTTTAACACAAGGGGCACATGCACTAAGGGACACAGGTGGAAACTGAGTGCCCAAATGAGCCACAGAGATATTAGAAAGAACTTTTTTAGGGTGAGAGTGGTTGACAAATGGAATGCATTAGGAAATGATGTGGTGGAGGCTGACTCCATACACAGTTTCAAGTGTACATATGATAGAGCCCAATAGGCTCAGGAACTTGTACACCTGTTGATTCACGGTTGAGAGGCGAGACCAAAAAGCCAGAGCTTTTGAGTACAACTAGGTGAGTACACACACACACACACACTTGCTGGCTCCCTGTTGCATAAGCAACAGGAAGTCATCAAGGAACACATTATCTCTTCTCACCACCAGACCATCACCAGAGAAATCTTAACAAACAACACAGAAATCATCGATAGGTACGGCGATAGCAGGCGGCTTGACCTCAGCGAGGCACTACACATCAAAACGTCAACACCAGCAATCAACAGCCAATTAATGCACAACTATATTCTACCTACTTCAAGACCCCGAACCAATATGGAAGCTGCAAAAGGAAGTATGGGCCAATAGGCCTTCTGCAGTTACTTCCATTCATATGTTCACTTATCCAATTTATACCCATTGTTTCGTGATCTGTCTTGTGTTCGTCACCTCACCCAAAACTTTTGTACCATATCACCTCATCCAATAGAGTGTAAGTACAAAGAATTTGTGTGCAAATTAAGTCTTTGAAAATGTAATACGAATTACGAAACGCGTTCAGGCGTCAGACAATTAAAACAATGAATTTCGGAGAATTGTTATTTTTATTTCCACCGACAGTGAAGAAAAACATAATAAATATTGAGAAGATTCGTGTTAGAATTATTAATCTTACCCTTTCGGTCATATTCAAGAACACACATATATATATATATATATATATATATATATATATATATATATATATATATATATATATATATATATATATATATATATATAACTGAAAACTCACACCCCAGAAGTGACTCGAACCCATACTCCCAGAAGCAACGCAACTGGTATGTACAAGACGCCTTAATCCACTTGACCATCACGACCGGACAATAATGAGGTGATAGCCGAGGCTATTTGAACCACCCCACCGCCGGCACTCGGATAGTTATCTTGGGCATAGCATTTTACCAAATCACCTCATTCTTTGGGGCACACGTGAGGAACACAAATGCGAACAAGCCTGAATGGTCCCCAGGACATATGCAACTGAAAACTCACACCCCAGAAGTGACTCGAACCCATTCTCCCAGAAGCAACGCAACTGGTATGTACAAGACGCCTTAATCCACTTGACCATCACGACCGGACAATAATGAGGTGATAGCCGAGGCTATTTGAACCACCCCACCGCCGGCACTCGGATAGTTATCTTGGGCATAGCATTTTACCAAATCACCTCATTCTTTGGGGCACACGTGAGGAACACAAATGCGAACAAGCCTGAATGGTCCCCAGGACATATGCAACTGAAAACTCACACCCCAGAAGTGACTCGAACCCATTCTCCCAGAAGCAACGCAACTGGTATGTACAAGACGCCTTAATCCACTTGACCATCACGACCGGACAATAATGAGGTGATAGCCGAGGCTATTTGAACCACCCCACCGCCGGCACTGAGTTTTACTGCGTTGTGGCAAGATATATTGAGCGTTATTGTGTCGCTGCATTGTAGTCTACGCAACTGCTGATGTTTAGATTAAACAACCTTTTCTTCACTTTTTGTCATTTAACAACGACACACTATTTTCTGTTTTGTTATAAACACAAGAACATTTTAGCTGTTTTTATACACTATTAAACATTTTTCCAAGCAATCTCCACATAATGTTTCTCTGTTTTATGATTCCAACTTTGGCATAAATATTTTACATATTTCAGCAAAAAAAAAATCATTTATAACTATCTTCAACTTTTATATTACTAATGTTTCCATTATTATTAACGTTTAAAACAATGCATTAGTGTGATTGGTAAGAAATACAATTTTTTGCAACAAGTATGGGTTTTTCTTTATTCTCATAGTAAAAAAACTAAAATTCACGACATTTACGTTTTGTGTTTTCTATTTTACCAGTCATTATTAAACTGTTTCTAAAAGATTCGAGAGCCAACTTGGCTCAGACGTTCCACAAGATGACTCATCCCACTTTGTTAATATCAAACTGTTCCTAATTAGTTTTCTTCTTCTTAACTGCTTATTTCAGCAACTTGAAATCATTAATTTTATGGGTGGGAGCCAGATGTTCTTTTCAGATGTTTGTAAACTTTTCTTAAGTGGACTCTAAACTCTCTTAAATTAGCCTGTAAACTGTCTTTAAAGGCTACCTCAAGATAGGTTTGTCTTTAAAAGGCTTGTAAACTTTTTTTAGGTGACCTGTATATTATTTCAGATGGCCAGTAAACTAGTTAAGTTGTCTGTAAACTATTTTTTAAGCGGCCGAAATATAATATTTATGTGCCCTGTAAATGATTTTTAGGTACCCAGAAAATATATATTAGAGTGTCTGTAAATTATTTGTACATGGACAGTATATATGTGGCTCAAAAATTATGCCATATAAGAATTTGCGTAGATATACTTCCCTTTGATGCCGAATTTAAGGACAAATATATTTTCAACTTCCCCTTGTTAACTGAGTTTACACATTTCCATACAATGTAAAATGTATTGAGACATTGCAAAACCGTTCAAAATTATAATTTAAATAGTTGCATATATCTATAAACTTTGCATTTATAATGGTCATTTGTCATATCATTCATCTTTGCTTCTGTAACTATGTGAAAATTTGTAATTGTAAATTACTATTCTTCGTAAATTCCTAGAGTTTAATGACCTTCGTATTTTTATAATTATCATTACTGGTGTAATTCATTGTTTTGTCCCTGGTTCAGTGTTGTCCTGACAAACCTATACTAATTGAACATTTTTAATGTCACAATATTTGGTGACAGACGTGACTAGGCAGCCAACATGTTGAGGCGTGTATGACATTTGGCTAAACATTGTCTTTAGTAGTCAAACGAAATTACTCGTTAGTTAATATACATATTTTACTACTATATAAATATAATGAAATAATATTTCAGAAAATGTTCAAAGCATAAATAAAATTTAACTTTTTTCTATTTATTTTTTTCTCACAGTTAAAAAAACTTATTACTTTACTGATAAAACAGAAATTACACTTTAGTCTAGAACATTATATAGGACTATACGACATTATATGCCGTACCAAGTAGCCAGAACGCACTTCTAGGCCTCCTATGCAAGGCCTGATTTGCCTAATAAGCCAAGTTTCCCTGAATTTATATATATATTTTTTCTCATGAAATTATAAAGCTATTCATTTCATTGTGTATGAGTTAATTTTTGTTTAATTTTTGTTAAAACTAACGTAGGTTAGTTTTAACTATATTAAGGAACATTAATTATTAAGAAACATATATATTAAGAAACATATAATCTCTTCCCATAACCAGACCATCACTAGAGAAGTCTTAAGAAACAACACAGAAATCATCGATAGATACAACGATAGCAGGCGGCTCGACATCTGCGAGGCACTACACATCAAAAAGTCAACACCAGCAATCAACAGCCAATTAATGCACAACTATATTCTACCCACTTCAAGACTCCGTACCAATATAGAAGCATCAAAAGGAAGTACGGGCCAATAGGCCCTCTGCAGTTACTTCCATTCTTATGTTCTCATATATCCAATTAATACCCATTGTTCCGTGTTCTGTCTTGTGTTTGTCAAAAGTTTGTTCACCTCATCCAAAACTGTTGCAACATATCATGTCACCCAAGTGCGAGAATATTAGACGGATAAACTGTTTAGTGTTTGCGTAAGTACAACTCTCTTTAGTGTTTTCAGGTTACAGTTGTGTGCGTAAACTAAAGTCTTTGAAAATGTAATAAGTTATTACGAAACGCGTTCAAGCGTCGCGTCAGACAAGAAATAAAAGTGAATTTTGGAGAATTGATTTTTCAATTACCGTCCACAGTAAAAAGAAACATAAGAAATATTGAGGAAAATCGTGTTAGAATTATTAATCATAGTTTTTCGGTAATATATAACAACATATATATATATATATATATATATATATATATATATATATATATATATATATATATATATATATATATATATATATATATATATATGTCGTACCTAGTAGCCAGAACGCACTTCTCAGCCTACTATGCAAGGCCCGATTTGCCTAATAAGCCAAGTTTTCCTGAATTATTATATTTTCTCTAATTTTTTTCTTGTGAAATGATAAAGCTACCATTTCATTATGTATGAGGTCATTTTTTTGTTATTGGAGTTAAAATTAGCGTAGATATATGACCGAACCTAACCAACCCTACCTAACCTAACCTAACCTATCTTATAGGTTAGGTTAGGTAGCCGAAAAAGTTAGGTTAGGTTAGGTTAGGTAGGTTAGGTAGTCGAAAAAACATTAATTCATGAAAACTTGGCTTGTTAGGCAAATCGGGCCTTGCATAGTAGGCTGAGAAGTGCGTTCTGGCTACTAGGTACGACATATATATATATATATATATATATATATATATATATATATATATATATATATATATATATATATATATATATATCGTACCTAGTAGCCAGAACATATATATATATATCGTACCTAATAGTCAGAACGCATTTCTCGGCCTACTATGCAAAGGTCCGATTTGCCTAATAAGCCAAGTTTTCATGAATTAATTGTTTTTCGACTACCTAACGGACCTAACCTAACCTAACCTAACTTTTTCGGCTACCAAACCTAACCTAACCTATAAAGATAGGTTAGGTTAGGTTAGGTAGGGTTGGTTAGGTTCGGGCATATATCTACGTTAATTTTAACTCCAACAACAAAAAATTTACCTCATACATAATGAAATGGGTAGCTTTATCATTTCATAAGAAAAAAAATATAGAAAATATATTATATCAGGAAAACTTGGCTTATTAGGCCAATCGGGCCTTGCATAGTAGGCCGAGAAGTGCTTTCTGGCTACTAGGTACGACATATATATATATATGTCGTACCTAGTAGCCAGAACTCACTTCTCAGCCTACTATTCAAGGCCCGATTTGCCTAATAAGCCAAGTTTTCCTGAATTATTATATTTTCTCTAATTTTTTTCTTGTGAAATGATAAAGCTACCGATTTCATTATGTATGAGGTAAATTTATGGTTGTTGGAGTTAAAATTAACGTAGATATATGACCGAACCTAACCAACCCTACCTAACCTAACCTAACCTATCTTTATAGGTTAGGTTAGGTTAGGTAGCCAAAAAAAGCTAGGTTAGGTTAGGTTAGGTAGGTTAGGTAGACGAAAAAACATTAATTCATGAAAACTTGGCTTATTAGGCAAATCGGGCCTTGAATAGTAGGCTGAGTAGTGCGTTCTGGCTATTAGGTACGACGTATATATATATATATATATATATATATATATATATATATATATTTTTTTTTTTTTTTTTTTTTTTTTTTTAAACCTAGAAGGGGTACCACCTCTGGTGCAAATGTAGGGACCCATAGCCTCGGAGAAGAAAATAAAGAGTACTCAGAGAAGACCTTGTGGATCCTCACTGAACACTTTGATATTTTCTTCTCCTACCACCCCTATTCTTTTGTTAAGTGTGTGTATTTATCTAACTTTATTTGAAAATGTCATTACACAAAAAAAGTTACAATATTGATTACATACAGGGTACAAGGCTGCTTGTCACAAGTTGAATAGCTCCTCCAGCTCCTCAGATGGCGGGCAGGAACCATGGATGCAGTGAGCATTTCCTCTCTGGATTGCCACACTAAGGCGCTGAAAAAGAAAACTGGCAGCTCTGGGGTCTCTAGTTGTTTCGATTAGCTTAGACCCCAACTCCTTTAAAAAGCTAGCAGCACTTTTACCCCAGGCACCAAGTGTCTCTGAGGCAATGGGGACAAAATTGTAGTGGTGCTCAAGGTCTCTGTATTTACGTGACTTGGCCGCTTCCCGGTGATTGGCAGCTCCTCCTGCTTGTGTAGCACTGAAGTCAACATAGGTACTGGCCAAAGTTGAAACGCAAGTGTAGTCCCACACCAACTGTCTACCATTCTTCCAGGGGTTCACCGCAATTCCGTCTGGGCGACCGACAGGCTCATCAGAGTTGCGGGACATTAGGTAACGGGGCTCTCTCTCTGCTGGACAACCGGCTGTGGTAAGGCTCCTCTTAATAATGTCATTAACCTCGCCGTGTCTTGCATGCCATCCTCCCGTCCTTTGGCAAAGAAGGCCATGCCGTCCGTATCTGTCGGCCTCTGCCTCGCCGCAAATACACCTGTATTTGGTGTGGATTGGGGCAGCTAGGCGGAGAGCCACGGCAATTCGGAGGGCCTGCGGTGTGAGACGGGTGCCGGTTGCTGACATTGGGGTTGCTAATAGGAAATCACCTGCATGGGGAGCTGCTACAGCTCTAAGTCGGGCAGTGTCATGTGGTGTCGTCGCAGCTTCTAGCAAAGTTGCAGCTTCTTGGTCGGCAATGGGGCGATCCCAGCAGGATTGCTTATGGGCTTCAGAAGGCGGTGGTTGGGGTGCTGGTTCTGCGAGAGAGACCCATTTGGTTGTGCAGTCTGTGAAGCTGGGATCATGTACCCCAGCCTATATATATATATATATATATATATATATATATATATATATATATATATATATATATATATATATATATATATATATATATATAATCAAATTCAAATGTTTATTCAGGTAAAGTACATACATACAGGGTGTGATACAAATATTGATGAATTTATAGATTGACCTAGTACATACAATGCCTAAAGCCACTATTACGCAAAGCGTTTCGGACAGGAAAACACTAACGACTAAAACTTAATACTAATTGAGATTAAAGTATAAAATGTGTTGAGAAAATATAAAAGTAAAGAAGGGGGAACATGGCAGAATAACAGCAAAAAATACAAATTGGTCGACAAACAGCATTGTTAAAAAAAAGCAGACATGGGTTGACATTATAGGGGTAAGGTAGGTTACAGGGAGTTAATTAGGTAGTGCTTCGTTTTTATCTTAAACTGGTTGAGAGAGGTACAGTCTTTAACATGGTTGCAGGTCATTCCACATTCTGGGTCCCTTGATTTGTAGAACATTTCTACTTTGATTAAGTCGTACTCTTGGAATATCAAAAAGGTATTTGTTTCTGGTGTGGTGCTCATGGGTTCTGTTACAACCTTCAATGAAGCTTTTACGGTCAGGATTCACATTATAGTTCAGCGTTATATATATATATATATATATATATATATATATATATATATATATATATATATATATATATATATATATATATATATATATATATATATTTATATATATATATATATTTATATATATATATATATATATTTATATATATATATATATTTATATATATATATATATACATACACACACATATATATATATATATATATATATATATATATATATATATATATATATATATATATATATATATATATATATATATATATATATGTCGTACCTAGTAGCCAGAATGCACTTCTCAGCCTACTATGCAAGGCCCAATTTGCCTAATAAGCCAAGTTTTCATGAATTAATAGTTTTTCGATTACCTAACCTACCTAACCTCACCTAACCTAACTTTTTCGGCTACCTAACCTAACCTAACCTATAAAGATAGGTTAGGTTAGGTTAGGTAGGGTTGGTTAGGTTCGGTCATATATCTACGTTAATTTTAACTCCAATAAAAAAAATTGACCTCATACATAATGAAATGGGTAGCTTTATCATTTCATAAGAAAAAAATTAGAGAAAATATATTAATTCAGGAAAACTTGGCTTATTAGGCAAATCGGGCCTTGCTTAGTAGGCTGAGAAGTGCGTTCTGGCTACTAGGTACGACATATATATATATATATATATATATATATATATATATATATATATATATATATATATATATATATATATATATTTTTTTTTTTTTTTTTTTTTCATATAGGGAAGGGAGTACCACCTCTGGCTGGAAGAAGGGGGACCCATAGCCTCGGAGGAAACCACACATAACGCATTGGAGGGAATGTAGGTCCCCTCCAATACAGTTTCTGTGTGCTTTTCTCCTACCACCCCCTCCCTTTTTTTTTATTTTGTTTTCCTTTATTGTGTATTTAAAGGTTACAAAACATACAAGACAAATGCCTAAAGGTTATGGATCTCTTGAAGCTCCTCCGCTTCTGGACAGGAACCGAGGACGCAGCAAGCATTTCCCCTCTGGATCGCCACACTGAGACGCTAAAACAAAAAACTGGAAGCCCTTGGGTCTCTGGTGACGTCAATGAGCTTGGAACCCAATTCCTTGAGAAATCCCAAGGCACTCTTGCCCCAGGGGCCATGCGTCTCAGACGCTATGGGAACAAAGAGGTATTGACCTTCCAGTCGCCTGTACTTGAGTGATTTTGCTGTTTCCCTGTGGTTGGCCGCCCCACCTGCTTGATCAGCTCCGAAGTGTACATAGGTGTCAGCCAGGGTGGATACACATGTGTAGTCCCACACCAACTGTCTACCCTCCTTCCATGAGTATATGGTGATGCCATCAGGGCGAAGTGCAGGGAAATCTGGGTTTTGGACCCCTAGGATGCGATGTTCTCTCTCCGCTGGGCACCTAGCTGAGACGAGGCTTTTCTTGATGACGTCATTGACCTCGTTGTGTCTTGCATGCCAGCCCTTTGTGCTTCCGCAATGCAACCCATGCAGTCCGTATTGGTCTGCTTCCACCCTGTTGCAAATACACTTGTATTCAGTGTGAATTGGGGCACCAAGGCGGAGGGCCACTGCTACACGAAGGGATTCTGGATCTAGGCGCGTGCCCATTGCTGACATGGGTACTGCCAGGAGGAAGTCTCCTGCATGGGGGGCACGCACTGCTCTGAGGCGGGCTTTCTCCTTGTCTGATGTTGCGACACTGAGCATGGCATCAGCTACTTTTTCCACTAGAAGGTGGTCCCAGCCGGACTGTTTGTGTTGTTTTGTTGGCTCTATAATGGTTGCTGGGGCTGCAAGAACATCCCACTGATTTGAACATTCAGTGAAAGCAGGATCGTGTATTCCTACTGAATCTCTCAGGGTTGCAGGTAAAATATCTCTGACGAGGTCGTGCGAGGCATGAGGGGAGGAAAGGAAGGCTGGTAGAGCAATTTGGGAGGCTGTGCGGACACCAAGGCCGCCGTGTCTTACAGGAAGGGTTGCTTGCTCCCACTGAGAGTCGTCCAATGGCAGGTTCAGGACTTTCACCAGCATGGACCTCAGAAGGGTGTCATACACATTTAACTTAGGGCTGCTGTAGGATGGAGAACATCTCAGAAAGTAATCCAGATGGATTGTGTAACAAGTGTGACGGCAGCCTCCCTCGCGTGCCCCCCCCCCCCTCCACCACCCCCGCCCGCCATCTTCTCCCACCCCGCTACCTGCGCCCGACCCAGCCAGCCGCCCATCAACACACAGCCTACCCACACACGGTGCCCAGGCCATGTCCAACTCCCCCAGGAGGGTAATGCTTGCCGTGTTACTCTCCACCTGGGAAGGAGAGGGTGCACTCAGTGGGCAGCCAGGCGTCATCACGTCTAGGCATGGCACATGTCGCACCTGACACACAGCCTCTTTCCAGCCAAGAAGATGGCCACCCAAGAGGAAACTGTCAAGTGTGTGACAGACGGTATCGTCTCAATTCAAATGGAACTGTCCGCTATCATTCTCTCAATTCAGGCGGTTGTCTAGGGTCTAGGCGCCTGCCCCGGGGCAGTGACGATGGACAACCTGCTGCAGGAGCGAGGAACAATACCTCCCTCAACTTCATTTCAGCAGATAATCTGCTTGAAGCAGTCATAGCGACGTCCACCAGGACCTTGCCCCACATCCCCAAGGCTGCCCGTCATCAAGCAGCAGCCAAACTCACCAGTCTGCTGACAAAGGTCAACAATGCTCCCAGAACCTCTGGATCGTGGCACAATCTCCTTCTATTTGGGAATGCATGCCTAGCATTACCACCCAGGAGAGACAAGTCATTAGCAACCTCTGTAATCAGGGCACTTAATGAATTCCCCAGAGCAGACAACTTGGTCCGCCTCCCCCGTCGTGCCAAGAACACCAGCCGCAGGACGACCAACAATAACTCATCTGAGAACCACAAAATGAGAGCACAGATCACCAGGAAAATAGAAGAGGGCAATACCACAGTTGCCATCAGAATCATGACCAGCGATGACACTATTGCCCCCAGGAACGCCACGACAGCAGTGGCTCTTCAAGACAAACACCCACCCAGAGCCCCCGACAGCAGCAGAGATCCCCAGGAAAACAATGCTGGCATAGAACCCTTGACTGTTCGAGAATCTGAGGTGCTCTTTCTTGCTTAATCTTTGTCACCTGATCATAGAATTGTATCCATCAGGGAGGGTAAATCTTGCTGTAAGGCAAGATTTACCCTCCCTGAACCCATGTTGATGGGTTGTCACGAAGTCTCTTCTCTCCAGATGTGTTACTAGGTTTTTTCTCACAATCTTCTCCATCACCTTGCATGGTATACAAGTTAAGGACACTGTCCTGTAGTTCAGTGCCTCTTGTCTGTCACCCTTTTTAAATATTGGTACTACATTAGCAGTCTTCCATACTTCTGGTAGGTCTCCCGTTTCCAGTGACCTACTATACACTATGGAGAGTGGCAAGCAAAGTGCTCCTGCACACTCTTTCAATACCCATGGTGAGATTCCATCCGGCCCAACAGCTTTTCTCACATCCAGCTCCAATAGGTGCTTCTTGACCTCATCTCTTGTAATTTCGAATCTTTCCAAGGTCACCTGGTTTGCTGCCACCTCTCCTAGCGCCGTGACTTCTCCCTGTTCTATTGTAAAGACCTCCTGGAACCTTTTGTTGAGTTCTTCACACACCTCTTTGTTATTCTCTGTGTACCTGTCCTCGCCCACCCTAAGTTTCATCACCTGTTCCTTCACTGTTGTCTTCCTCCTGGTGTGACTGTGTAGTAGCTTTGGTTCGGTCTTGGCTTTATTAGCTATATCATTTTCATACCTTTTCTCAGCTGCTCTTCTCACACTAACATACTCGTTCCTGGTTCTCTGGTATCTCTCTCTACTTTCTGGTGTTCTGTTATTACGGAAGTTCCTCCATGTTCTTTTGTTCAGCTCCTTTGCTTTCATACATTCCTTATTAAACCACGGATTCTTCCTTTGCTTCTCTGTTTTTTCCTGTCGGGCTGGGACAAACCTGCTTACAGCCTCCTGACAATTTTGGGTGACATAGTCCACCATGTCTTGTAAGGACTTGGTTCCGAGTTCTGTGTCCCAATGTATACCCCATATGAATTTATTCATCTCCTCATAGTTTCCCTTTCGGTACGCCAGCCCTTTGTTTCCCAGTTCTTTTTTGGGGGTGATAATTTCTAGCTCAACCAAGTACACAAAGCTCAATACACTATGATCACTCATTCCCAAGGGGGCTTCCAACTTAACTTCCCTTATATCCGACTCATTTAGGGTAAATATCAGATCAAGCAAAGCTGGTTCATCCCCTCCTCTCGTTCTTGTCGGTCCCTTGACGTGTTGACTTAGAAAGTTTCTTGTTGCCACATCCAGCAGCTTAGTTCTCCATGTGTCTGGGCCTCCATGTGGGTCTCTGTTCCCCCAATCTATCTTTCCATGGTTGAAGTCTCCCATGATTAGTAGCCTGGATCCGTTCCTGCTAGCCACAGAAGCTGCTCTTTCTATTATATTGATGGTGGCCAAGTTGTTTCTATCATATTCCTGTCTGGGTCTTCTGACATTCGGTGGGGGGTTATATATGACAACTACTATAATTTTCTGTCCTCCAGTTGCTATGGGTCCTGATATGTAGTCACTGAAACATTCACAGTTCTGAATTACCATCTCTTCGAAACTCCAACCTTCTCTTAGTAGCAAAGCTACACCACCTCCTCCTGTCCCTTCTCTCTCTTTCCTCACTACATAGTAGCCCTGTGGAAACACTGCGTTTGTTATGGTGTTTGTGAGTTTTGATGGTGTGTTGTACATGGTGTGTTGTACATGGTGTGTTATACATGGTGTGTTGTACATGGTGTGTTGTACATGGTGTGTTGTACATGGTGTGTTATACATGGTGTGTTGTACATGGTGTGTTGTACATGTTGTGCTGTACATGGTGTGTGTTGTACATGGTGTGTTGTACATGGTGTATTGTACATGGCGTGTTGTACATGGTGTGTTGTACATGGTGTATTTTACATGGTGTGTTGTACATGGTGTGTTGTACATGGTGTATTGTACATGGTGTGTTGTACATGGTGTGTTGTACATGGTGTGTTGTACATGGTGTATTGTACATGGTGTGTTGTACATGGTGTGTTGTACATGGTGTGTTTTACATGGTGTGTTGTACATGGTGTGTTGTACATGGTGTGTTGTACATGGTGTGTTGTACATGGTGTGTTGTATATGGTGTGTTGTACATGGTGTGTTGTACATGGTGTGTTGTATATGGTGTGTTGTACATGGTGTGTTGTACATGGTGTGTTGTACATGGTGTGTTGTAGATGGTGTGTTATATATGGTGTGTTGAATATGGTGTGTTGTACATGGTGTGCTGTACATGGTGTGCTGTACATGGTGTGCTGTACATGGTGTGTTGTAAATGGTGTGTTGTACATGGTGTGTTGTACATGGTGTGTTGTACATGGTGTGTTGTACATGATGTGTTGTATTTGGTGTGTTGTACATGGTGTGTTGTACATGATGTATTGTACATGGTGTGTTGTACATGGTGTGTTGTACATGGTGTGTTGTACATGGTGTATTGTACATGGTGTGTTGTACATGGTGTGTTGTACATGGTGTGTTTTACATGGTGTGTTGTACATGGTGTGTTGTACATGGTGTGTTGTACATGGTGTGTTGTACATGGTGTGTTGTATATGGTGTGTTGTACATGGTGTGTTGTACATGGTGTGTTGTATATGGTGTGTTGTACATGGTGTGTTGTACATGGTGTGTTGTACATGGTGTGTTGTACATGGTGTGTTATATATGGTGTGTTGTATATGGTGTGTTGTACATGGTGTGCTGTACATGGTGTGCTGTACATGGTGTGCTGTACATGGTGTGTTGTAAATGGTGTGTTGTACATGGTGTGTTGTACATGGTGTGTTGTACATGGTGTGTTGTACATGGTGTGTTGTACATGGTGTGTTGTACATGGTGGGTTGTTCATGGTGTGTTGTACATGGTGTGTTGTACATGGTGTGTTGTACATGGTGAGTTGTACATGGTGTGTTGTACATGATGTGTTGTACATGATGTGTTGTACATGGTGTGTTGTACATGATGTGTTGTACATGATGTGTTGTACATGGTGTGTTGTACATGATGTGTTGTACATGGTGTGTTGTACATGATGTGTTGTACATGATGTGTTGTACATGGTGTGTTGTACATGGTGTGTTGTACATGGTGTGTTGTACATGGTGTGTTGTACATGGTGTGTTGTACATGATGTGTTGTACATGATGTGTTGTACATGGTGTGTTGTACATGGTGTGTTGTACATGGTGTGTTGTACATGGTGTGTTGTACATGGTGTGTTGTACATGGTGTGTTGTACATGGTGTGTTGTACATGATGTGTTGTATTTGGTGTGTTGTACATGGTGTTTTGTACATGATGTGTTGTACATGGTGTGTTGTACATGGTGTGTTGTACATGGTGTGTTGTACATGGTGTGTTGTACATGGTGTGTTGTACATGATGTGTTGTATATGGTGTGTTGTACATGGTGTGTTGTACATGATGTGTTGTACATGGTGTGTTGTACATGGTGTGTTGTACATGGTGTGCTGTACATGGTGTGCTGTACATGGTGTGTTGTACATGATGTGTTGTACATGGTGTGTTGTACATGGTGTGTTGTACATGGTGTGTTGTACATGGTGTGTTGTACATGATGTGTTGTACATAGTGTGTTGTACATGGTGTGTTGTACATGATGTGTTGTACATGGTGTGTTGTACATGGTGTGTTGTACATGGTGTGTTGTACATGGTGTGTTGTACATGGTGTGTTGTACATGATGTGTTGTACATGGTGTGTTGTACATGGTGTCCGTTGATTCAACGTTGCTTTAACATTATTCCTAAATATTTTACCCTTTGGGAGGGAGAGAGAACGAGAAGGAGGGAGAGAGAACGGGAGGGAGGATGGTAGAGAGAACAAAAGAGAGGGAGAGAAAATAGGACGGAGAGAGAACAGGAGGGAGTTAGATAATGAGGGGATTGAGGGATTGAGGGAATGGGAATTAACAGGGGAACGCAACAAGCCATTACGACTAAATAGCACTGGGAAGGATAAGAATTTGGGATGGGACAGGGGGAAGGAATGGTGCCTAACACTTGGAGCGGTCGGGGATTGAACGCCGACCTGCATGAAGCGAGACTGTCACTCTAACGTCCCTCTCCACATTGAGGGAGAGAGAACTTGAAAGAGTGCGAGAGATAAGGGGGAAGGGGGGGGGGGGCAAGAAGGATATATATAATAGATGAGAGATAATGGAAGTGAGAACTGGAGAGAGAGAAGGGAAGGGAACTATCAGGTGGAAAGCGACAAGTCATTACAACTATATAGCACTGGGAAGGGATCAGGATAAGGATTTGGGATAGGACGGGGGAACGGAATGGTGCCCAACAACTTGGACGGTCGGGGATTGAACGCCGCCCTGCAAGAAGCGAGACCGTCGCTCTACCGTCCAGCCCAAGTGGTTAGACAATTGGAGAGAGAGACATGGAGAGAGAGAGAGAGAGAGAGAGAGAGAGAGAGAGAGAGAGAGAGAGAGAGAGAGAGAGAGAGAGGAGGAGAGAGAGAGAGAGAGAGAGAGAGAGAGAGAGAGAGAGAGAGAGAGAGAGAGAGAGAGAGAGAGAGAGAGAGAGAGAGAGAGAGAGAGAGAGAGAGAGAGAGAGAGAGAGAGGAGAGAGAGAGAGAGAGAGAGAGAGAGAGAGAGAGAGAGAGAGAGAGAGAGAGAGAGAGAGAGAGAGAGAGAGAGAGAGAGAGAGAGAGAGAGAGGGGGGGGGGCGGGGAGAGAGGGAGAGAGAGACAGAGAGACAGTGAGAGATAGAGAGAAAGAAAGAGAGCTCGAGGTACGTAAGGAGTCGACCTGGCACCACACCTAATATCTATGACAGGGAATTTCTCTCTGTCCATTTGTTTGACCGAGGTAAGAGGCCCTATGTCTGGGCCTATCCTCTTTAATCTCTGCAGGATTCATGTGTGAGTTTATGTATGACAGGAAGGTTGGGGTCGGCCCCAGGCCCCCTACAGCTACGGAAGTCTGTGGAAGTGAAATGTGTGGCGCCGAGTCCATAGACTTTAGTATTACATGAAATAACAGTGAATTTAGATATAGAAATACAAAACATTTGTTCAGATGATAGGTATTTTATTTTGGGCATTATCTTTTGGTTACAATAACAAGAAAGGGCGTGTCTGACCAGGGAGAGCCGAGACAGGGAGAGGGCATGTAGGGACAGAAATGAAGGAGGCAGGGGAAGGGTGATTGAGTTAGCAGGGGCAGAGGTCACGGGCAATGGGTGTGTGTGAGCAGGGAGAGAAGAGATCGGGGAAGGGCATCTGCGAACAGGGAGAAAGGAGACAGTGTAAGACCATATGAGAGCTGGGAAAGAGAACAGGAAAGGGTGTGTGTGAGGCGGTAGAGGAGGAGACGGGGGGAAAGGGTGTATACTGTCAGGGTGGGTGGAGAGAGGGAAGGTCGTGTGTAGATAGCGAGGGGCATACTATGGCATAAAGGTGTGTGTGTACTGTGAGGCACGAGACGTCTGAAGGGTGTGTGTGTGTGGGCAGGGGTGGAAGAAACGGAGGTGTGTGTGTGGGTAGGAATATGGGTAGGAAGGGAGAAGCAGAGGGGAGGGCATGGGTATGCTGGGAGGGTGATGGTATTGTAATAGCGTGTGTGGTCAAGTGAGTAGATGGGGGAAGAGCATTTGTGTGAATAGAGACGGAAAATGGCGTGTGTCTGCTGGAAGTGAGAATGGGGGTGGGCGTGTGTCTGCTGGGAGGAGATGGGGAGTGCATTATGGAAGACATGCATTGTGTTGGAGGAGGATGGGTAGGATGTGTATGGGAAGATGTGCAGGGTGTGTGACCTGTTAATATAGTGTGAAGGTGTTTATTGTGATAAAGACAGTGCGTAGTGAAGAATGGAAACATGAAGGTGAGGAGACGTAGAGGGGGCTTGTATGGGCAGACGGGGAGGGTGTGCTGGGGAAGGTAGGTGCACCGGACTCACGCATGCACCTCTGGGTACATCTTGTAGCAAAATAAATACAAAAACACATGCACATAAATGATCTCCCTGAAAGTAAAGTTGATTGACTAGTCCGCGCAATAATGATGATACATTTGAAATGTGTATTTGCATAAATAATACAAGACCAGAGGGAAGCAAAGACAAATATTAATCGCAAATGAAATTCACTCAAGTTTTAGACTCGGCCTCAAAACAAAAAAATGGTAATTCTACACTGGTTTAACCTCAACGTGTCTCTGTATCACCACGATTGGATGGCTGACAAGGACAAGTTGTAATACGCCCACTCGAAATGACTCTCACCCAACGCCAGAGTGCCACTAGATGGCTTCTGAGTTACAATAACAGGTGCGCTCGGCTCTACAAGACGATTTGTCTGCGGACTCTGAGGGTCGCGTTGGCGATATAGGGTTAACACCAGCATCCTCCTGCCACTGGGATGAGTCCTCATATTATCACTAAACGAAGAGACTTTACTACGTGTGGGTCTTTTTCTCCATCCGAGCAGACCGTCTTTGGGTAAAATAAGCATTTGTGCGCCAGACACACAGCTCATACCAGCAGCTGGGGGAAGCTGCGTGCCGCTTCGTCTTCACTACGACGAAATTCAGATTCAAGAGAGTTTCACTGCCGCTGTATAGAGCTCACGACTACAGCTGCATGTTATCTTGTCAGCCCAGCTTACCTCAGCTCTTCCTAACACCACAGAGAAGTCTTGGAGCAGCTTTGACATTTCACTTATACTTCTCTTGGGACTGATAATGCTTGAAACTCCTTACCAATGTTAACCAATTCCAAAATTGTCTCCCTTAATTAGATAACGATCCACAGGTTTGAGGGGACGGGCATTCAAATGCTACCGAGCTGGCACTCTTTCAAGACTGGTTGTGGCAGTCACGTGATAGAACGCTGCAACCTAACTGGAAGTTGCGTCAACCACCATTGTATTTGTCCTTAGACTAATAGAGAAAATAATAAACTAGTGACCAAGCAGGTTTCGAGACATTATATTGCTATCGTCATATAAGTGATGTTATCCTGCTATTTGATAACATTAAATAAGAACACGAAATAATCAATGGAAATTTATAAAGTTTATATTTATAAACGATTACATCAATACAGATTTGGATAAGAGTTTAAAATCAGTATAACAAGTTACCAAACGGCATCAAAGAATCACAATTTACAGAAGGTTGCCATTAGCAGCTTTATCATAATATGAGCGAGAGTAGATGAATATATAAATTAAAGCCGACAAGGCATGAACCATAAAAGCCTGCAATAGATACCATTATTATAATGACTGTTTACAAGTACAAGAACAACCATATGTACTTGTACGAGCATTAAAATCATTATAACCCGCATTAATCTGAATCACAGTAATTACAATGAAAATCAGTGAATAAAAAATATATAACAAGAAAAAAATCAAGGGTTAAAATGCGAGAAAGTGTCGTCGTGTGTGAAGTAATTCCTCCCTCGTCCCATCCAAGTTACACAAAACACAACGAACACTCTAAACTCAAGACACCATTAAAGTCTTTTATATTTTCCCAACCTCTTACCAACCCTCCAGGGCACAGGAGTACCTATTTACCAGGGCACAAGAGTACCTATTTACCAGGACACAAGATTACCAATTTAACAGGGCACATGATTACCTATTTACCAGGACACAAGATTAGTTACCAGGGCACAAGATTACCTATTTACCAGAGAACAAGATTACCTATTTACCAGGGCACAAGAGTTCCTATTTACCAGGACACAAGATTACCAATTTAACAGGGCACATGAATATCTATTTACCAGGACACAAGATTAGTTACCAGGGCACAAGATTACCTATTTACCAGAGAACAAGATTACCTATTTACCAGGGCACAAGAGGACCTCTTTACCAGGACACAAGATTACCTATTTACCAGGACACAAGATTACCTATTTACCAGGACACAAGATTACCTATTTACCAGGACACAAGATTACCTATTTACCAGGACACAAGATTACCTATTTACCAGAGAACAAGATTACCTATTTACCAGGGCACAAGAGGACCTCTTTACCAGGACACAAGATTACCTATTTACCAGGACACAAGATTACCTATTTACCAGGACACTAGATTACCTATTTACCAGAGAACAAGATTACCTATTTACCAGGACACAAGATTACCTATTTACCAGGACACAAGATTACCTATTTACCAGAGAACAAGATTAGGTATTTACCAGGGCACAAGAGGACCTCTTTACCAGGACACAAGATTACCTATTTACCAGGACACAAGATTACCTATTTACCAGGGCACATGAGTACCTATTTACCAGGGCACAAGAGTATCTATTTACCAGGGCAAAAGAGTACCTATTTACCAGGGCACATGAGTACCTACTTACTAGGGCCCAAGAGTAACTATATACCAGGGCACAAGTGTACTTATTTACCAGGGCACATGAGTATCTATTTGCCAAGGCAGCGGAGTACCTATTTACCTGGGCACAAGAGAATCAATTTATCAGGAAACAAGAGTATCTATTTACTAGGGCACAAGAAAACCTATTTACCAGGGCACAAGAGTATCTATTTATCAGGAAACAAGAGTACCTATTTACCAGAGCACATGAGTACCTATTTATCAGGGCACAAGAGTACCTATATACCAGGGCACAAAAGTATCTATTTACCAGGGCACATGAGTATCTATTTACCAGGGCACCGGAATACCAATTTACATGGGCACAAGAGTATCTATTTATCAGGGAACAAGAGTACCTATTCGCTACAGATCAAGAGTACCAGACTTATTGGGACACAAGAGTACCAGGACACAACAGTACCAGGACACAGCAGTACCAGGACACAACAGAACCAGGACACAACAGTACCAGGACACAACAGTACCAGGACACAAGAGTACCAGGACACAAGAGTACCAGGACACAAGAGTACCAGGACACAGCAGTACCAGGACACAACATAACCAGGACACAACAGTACCAGGACACAAGAGTACCAGGGCACAAGAGTACCAGGAGACAATAGTACCAGGACACAACAGTACCAGGACCCAAGAGTACCAGGACACAACAGTACCAGGACACAACAGAACCAGGACACAACAGTACCAGGACCCAAGAGTACCAGGACACAACAGTACCAGGACACAACAGTACCAGGACACAACAGTACCAGGACACAACAGTACCAGGACCCAAGAGTACCAGGACACAACAGTACCAGGACCCAAGAGTACCAGGGCACAACAGTACCAGGACACAACAGTACCAGGACACAACAGTACCAGGACACAACAGTACCAGGACACGAGAGTACCAGGACACAACAGTACCAGGACACAACAGTACCAGGACACGAGAGTACCAGGACAAAACAGTATCAGGGCACAACAGTACAAGGACACAACAGTACCAGGACACAACAGTACCAGGACACAACAGTCCCAGGACACAACAGTACATGGACCCAAGAGTACCAGGACACAACAGTACCAGGACCCAAGAGTACCAGGGCACAACAGTACCAGGACACAACAGCACCAGGACACAACAGTACCAGGACACAAGAGTACCACGCCACAAGAGTACCTGGACACAAGAGTACCAGGACACAATAGTACCAGGACACAAGAGTACCAGGACACAAGAGCACCAGGACACAAGAGTACCAGGACACAAGAGTACCAGGACACAAGAGTACCAGGACATAACAGTACCATTACACAAGAGTACCAGGACACAAGAGTACCAGGACACAAGAGTACCAGGACACAACAGTACCAGGACCCAAGAGTACCAGGACACAACAGTATCAGGACACAAGAGTACCAGGACACAAGAGTACCAGGACACAAGAGTACCAGGACACAAGAGTACCAGGACACAACAGTACCAGGACACAAGAGTACCAGGACACAACAGTACCAGGACCCAAGAGTACCAGGACACAACAGTATCAGGACACAAGAGTACCAGGACACAAGAGTACCAGGACACAAGAGTACCAGGACATAACAGTACCATTACACAACAGTACCAGGACACAACAGTACCAGGACACAACAGTACCAGGACACAACAGTACCAGGACACAAGAGTACCAGGACACAAGAGTACCAGGACATAACAGTACCAGGACATAACAGTACCATTACACAAGAGTACCAGGACACAAGAGTACCAGGACACAACAGTATCAGGACACAAGAGTACCAGGACACAACAGTATCAGGACACAACAGTACCAGGACACAACAGTACCAGGACACAACAGTACCAGGACACAACAGTACCAGGACACAACAGTATCAGGACACAACAGTACCAGGACACAACAGTACCAGGACACAACAGTACCAGGACACAACAGTACCAGGACACAACAGTATCAGGACACAACAGTACCAGGACACAACAGTACCAGGACACAAGAGTATCAGGACACAAGAGTACCAGGACACAAGAGTACCAGGACACAAGAGTACCAGGACATAACAGTACCATTACACAAGAGTACCAGGACACACGAGTACCAGGACACAAGAGTACCAGGACACAACAGTACATGGACCCAAGAGTACCAGGACACAACAGTACCAGGACCCAAGAGTACCAGGGCACAACAGTACCAGGACACAACAGTACCAGGACACAACAGTACCAGGACACAACAGTACCAGGACACAAGAGTACCGCGCCACAAGAGTACCAGGACACAAGAGTACCAGGACACAATAGTACCAGGACACAACAGTACCAGGACAAAAGAGCACCAGGACACAAGAGTACCAGGACACAACAGTACCAGGACACAAAAGTACTAGGACACAAGAGTACCAGGACATAACAGTACCACTACACAAGAGTACCAGGACACAAGAGTACCAGGACAGAAGAGTACCAGGACACAACAGTACCAGGACCCAAGAGTACCAGGACACAACAGTACCAGGACACAAGAGTACCAGGACACAAGAGTACCAGGACATAACAGTACCATTACACAAAAGTACCAGGACACAAGAGTACCAGGACACAAGAGTACCAGGACCCAAGAGTACCAGGACACAACAGTATCAGGACACAAGAGTACCAGGACACAAGAGTACCAGGACACAAGAGTACCAGGACATAACAGTACCATTACACAACAGTACCAGGACACAACAGTACCAGGACACAACAGTACCAGGACACAAGAGTACCAGGACACAACAGTACCAGGACACAAGAGTACCAGGACACAAGAGTACCAGGACATAACAGTACCATTACACAAGAGTACCAGGACACAAGAGTACCAGGACACAACAGTACCAGGACCCAAGAGTACCAGGACACAACAGTATCAGCTAGGACACAAGAGTACCAGGACACAAGAGTACCAGGACACAAGAGTACCAGGACATAACAGTACCATTACACAAGAGTACCAGGACACAAGAGTACCAGGACACAAGAGTACCAGGACACAACAGTACCAGGACACAACAGTACCAGGACACAAGAG
Organism: Procambarus clarkii; assembly: GCF_040958095.1. Classification (NCBI taxonomy): domain Eukaryota; kingdom Metazoa; phylum Arthropoda; class Malacostraca; order Decapoda; family Cambaridae; genus Procambarus; species Procambarus clarkii. The sequence goes on along the minus strand of NC_091223.1, from coordinate 8,197,613 downwards.
TACTAGGGCACAAGAGTACCAGGACACAAGAGTACTAGGACACAACAGTACCAGGACACAACAGTACCAGGACACAACAGTACCAGGACACAAAAGTACCAGGACACAACAGTACCAGGACACAAGAGTACTAGGACACAAGAGTACCAGGACACAAGAGTATCAGGACACAACAGTACCAGGACACAACAGTACCAGGACACAAAAGTACCAGGACACAACAGTACCAGGACACAAGACTACTAAGGCACAAGAGTACCAGGACACAAGAGTACTAGGACACACGAGTACCAGGACACAACAGTACCAGGACACAAGAGTACCAGGACACAAGAGTACCAGGACACAAAAGTACCAGGACACAACAGTACCAGGTCACAACAGTACCATTACACAAGAGTACCAGGACACAACAGTACCAGGACACAACAGTACCAGGAACCAAGAGTACCAGGACACAACAGTACCAGGACACAACAGTACCAGGACACAACAGTACCAGGACACAACAGTACCAGGACACAACAGTACCAGGACACAAGAGTACCAGGGCACAACAGTACCAGGACACAACAGTACCAGGACCCAAGAGTACCAGGACACAACAGTACCAGGACACAACAGTACCAGGACACAACAGTACCAGGACACAACAGTACCAGGACCCAAGAGTACAAGGACACAACAGTACCAGGACACAACAGTACCAGGACACAACAGTACCAGGACACAACAGTACCAGGACCCAAAAGTACCAGGACACAACAGTACCAGGACACAACAGTACCAGGACACGAGAGTACCAGGACACAACAGTACCAGGACACAACAGTACCAGGACACAACAGTACCAGGACACAACAGTACAAGGACACAACAGTACCAGGACACAACAGTACCAGGACACAACAGTACCAGGACACAACAGTACCAGGACACAACAGTACCAGGACCCAAGAGTACCAGGGCACAACAGTACCAGGACACAACAGTACCAGGACACAACAGTACAAGGACACAACAGTACCAGGACACAACAGTACCAGGACACAACAGTACCAGGACCCAAGAGTACCAGGGCACAACAGTACCAGGACCCAAGAGTACCAGGACACAACAGTACCAGGACCCAAGAGTACCAGGACACAACAGTACCAGGACACAACAGTACCAGGACACAACAGTACCAGGACACAACAGTACCAGGACACAACAGAACCAGGACACAACAGTACCAGGACCCAAGCGTACCAGGACACAACAGTACCAGGACACAACAGTACCAGGGCACAACAGTACCAGGACACAACAGTACCAGGACACAACAGTACCAGGACACAACAGTACCAGGACAAAACAGTACAAGGGCACAACAGTACCAGGACACAACAGTTCCAGGACACAACAGTACCAGGACACAACAGTACCAGGACACAACAGTACCAGGGCACAACAGTACCAGGACACAACAGTACCAGGACACAACAGTACCAGGACACAACAGTACCAGGACACAACAGTACCAGGACACAACAGTACCAGGACACAACAGTACCAGGACACAACAGTACCAGGACACAACAGTACCAGGGACACAACAGTACCAGGACACAACAGTACCAGGACACAACAGTACCAGGACACAACAGTACCAGGACACAACAGTACCAGGACACAACAGTACCAGGGCACAACAGTACCAGGGCACAACAGTACCAGGACACAACAGTACCAGGGCACAACAGTACCAGGACACAACAGTACCAGGACACAACAGTACCAGGACACAACAGTACCAGGACACAACAGTACCAGGACACAACAGTACCAGGACACAAGAGTACCAGGACACAACAGTACCAGGACACAACAGTACCAGGACACAACAGTACCAGGACACAACAGTACCAGGGCACAACAATACCAGGACACAAAAATAGCAGGACACAACAGTACCAGGACACAACAGTACCAGGGCACAACAGTACCAGGACACAACAATACCAGGACACAACAGTACCAGGACACAACAGTACCAGGGCACAACAGTACCAGGACACAACAGTACCAGGACACAACAGTACCAGGGCACAACAGTACCAGGACACAACAATACCAGGACACAACAGTACCAGGACACAACAGTACCAGGACACAACAGTACCAGGACACAACAGTACCAGGACACAACAGTACCAGGGCACAACAGTACCAGGACACAACAGTACCAGGACACAACAGTACCAGGACACAACAGTACCAGGACACAACAGTACCAGGACACAACAGTACCAGGACACAACAGTACCAGGACACAACTGTACCAGGACACAACAGTACCAGGACACGAGAGTACAAGGACACAACAGTACCAGGACACAACAGTACCAGGACACAACAGTACCAGGACACAACAGTACCAGGACACAACAGTACCAGGACACAACAGTACCAGGGCACAACAGTACCAGGACACAACAGTACCAGGGCACAACAGTACCAGGACACAACAGTACCAGGACACAACAGTACCAGGACACAACAGTACCAGGACACAACAGTACCTGGACACAACAGTACCAGGGCACAACAGTACCAGGACACAACAGAACCAGGACACAAGAGTACTAGGGCACAAGAGTACCAAGACACAAGAGTACCAGGACACACGAGTACCAGGACACAACAGAACCAGGACACAAGAGTACCAGGACACAACAGTACCAGGGCACAACAGTACCAGGACACAACAGTACCAGGACACAAGAGTACCAGGGCACAACAGTACCAGGACACAAGAGTACCAGGGCACAACAGTACCAGGACACAACAGTACCAGGACACAACAGTACCAGGACCCAAGAGTACCAGGACACAACAGTACCAGGACACAACAGTACCAGGACACAACAGTACCAGGACCCAAGAGTACAAGGACACAACAGTACCAGGACACAACAGTACCAGGACACAACAGTACCAGGACACAACAGTACCAGGACCCAAGAGTACCAGGACACAACAGTACCAGGACACAACAGTACCAGGACACGAGAGTACCAGGACACAACAGTATCAGGGCACAACAGTACCAGGACACAAC
>NC_091223.1:8127010-8182010 GCF_040958095.1 Procambarus clarkii | reverse complement strand
ATATATATATATATATATATATATATATCGCACCTAGTAGCCAGAACGCATTTCTCGGATTACTATGCAAGGCCAGATTTGCCTAATAGGCCAAGAGATTTTCTTTATTTTCAAAAAATCGTTTCCAATTAGTTTATTTGAATTAGTATTATAATATTATATTATGAACATAAATGATTGACTTAGTTATGTTAGTTTAGGGTAGGTTAAGGGGCCGATAGAACAGTTTTGGAAAAGTTGTTCAATGTCAACCAATATTTTTTGACTAGTTGTATATGAAAAGTGCTGAAATTGTCCCAAGTTTCAGTACTGCAGCGTAAATAGAGAGGAAGATTTTTTTTCAACTTTTTTTTACACATTTTCAAATCTACACTTCAGAACTCACGTTTCAGATATTATTATTTTGTGACACTTTTCTGACACATTAGCATATAATAAAGGATTGTTAGTTAGATAATTTCCAAAACATCAATAGTTTTCCTAATACAAATTTTCAATGTTCCCCCAAAAATTATGCAAATATGGCATGTTTATTGCTATTATAAAATCAATAAATGAACTTAGAGAAAAAGCTTTCTACCAAATGTAGAGACATGTCCTCCACAAATACTGTGTAAGATTCACGTAAATTGAAATAAAAATAAAAAAGTTTTGTAAACGTTTATGTCAATTGAAAAAAAACAGCAAATAATAAAGTCTACGGTTCTAAAATCTGTGGCTGAGATTGACATAAAAAAATTTTCTCCAAAATTAGCATCCTTATAGATAGGCTTACGTGCAGTCAGGTGTATAAGTTTTATGCAAATCGTCCGTAAAAAAAAGAAAAAGAAAAAAAAAATTGAAAAAAAAATCATTTTTTTTTAACTTAATTTTTTTTTCCAATTAAACTAATTATAATATTTGTTTAATATATGCTATTGTGATAGCAAAGAGTCATAGCTATAATTTCAGTTGACACTTTTGTTTGATAATTGTTTTTGACCATTTTGGCATAGATTTCACACCTACTTCAATATTTTTTTTCTTCCTTCCTATTTATGCTACGATGCTGAAACTTGGACCAGATGAAACACTTTTTATATGGATCTTGTCAAAAAAGTTTGATTGAAATCGAAGGAGTTTTCATTAATTGCATTTTTGGAACCAAAGGGCCCCTACTTCGCGACATACTATGCAAGGCTAGATTTGCCTAATAGGCTAAGAGATTTTCTTTATTTTCAAAAAATCGTTTTGAATTGGTTTATTTGAATTAGTATTATAATATTATATTATGAACATAAATTATTGACTTTGTTATGTTAGTTTAGGTTAGGTTAAGATAAGTTAGGTTAGGTTATGTAGGGTTGGTTAGGTTCGGTCATATATCTACATTAGTTTTAACTCAAATTAAAAAAAGTTAACTCATACATAGTGAAATGGACAGCTTTATGATTTCATAAGAAAAAATTTGACATATATATAAATTCAAGAAAATTTGGCTTAATAAGCATATCGGATCTTGTATAGTAGGCTGAGAAGTGCGTTCTGGCTACTAGGTACGACATATATATATATATATATATATATATATATATATATATATATATATATATATATATATATATATATATTTTTATATATATATATATATATATATATATATATATATATATATATATATATATATATATATATATATATATATATATATATACATATACTAGCAGTGCCCAGGCCACGCGTTGCTGCGGCTCAGCAACCGTCCGCTGTCTCCCAGTTCTCCCCGCCATTCCCACCCTCCCCCGTCCCCTGGCCCTCCCAAATATTCTTCACTTCCCCGTCCCCTCGTCTTCTCAACCATTCCATTCTCCCCTAGTCCTCCCCACCATCCCCCCACTCCAGCGTCCCCTCTTCTTCATAACCATTTCCTACTCCACCATCCTCTCGTCCTCCGTACCATTCCCCCCTTCCCTCGTCCTCTCATCCTCCCTACTATTCCCCTCTCCCCTGTCCCCGTGTCCCCCCCCCAACCATTCTATATTCTCCTGGCCCCTCGTCCTCACCCTCTCTATCTCCCACCTTACCCTCGTCGTCTTAACCTTTACCCCCTACATGGCCCCCTCGTCCTCCCCCACCATCTCCCACTCCCGTCCCCTCGACCTCATTCCCTCATCCGATGAATTCCCAAATGCTCTGATGTTCCCATCACTGAAATATAAAAAAAACAGTTAAAAAAGAAATGAAAACAATTAAAAAATTACAAAATAAACAATACTCACGAAATGAACGGTATGGAAAACAACACAGCTCAATTCCAACACAATGGCACACAATATAATTAAATTAAAATAAAACAAAATTCGAAATCTATGAAAATTCAATTTGTCAATGCAATCGGAAACATTGAAATGGAATCGTAACATATTTAGAGTAGCGTGTGTTACTCTTGCGTGCAACAGATGGTGCTGTTTCTTTAAAAAAAGATTGTTGTCACCTGTCACAGGTGTGGAATCTACACCTTTACTTACGAAATGAACGGTATGGTAAAAAACACAGCTCAATTCCAATACGATGTCACACAAAATAATTAAATCAAAATGAATATATATGGAAATCTATGAAAATTTGATTTATCAATGCAATATGAAACAATGAAGTGGAATTGTAATATATTTGTAATATATGTATAGCGTTTGTTGTTATTACATTCAACAGATGGCACTGTTTAAAAAAAAAAACATGTTTTTACCTGTCACAGGTCTGGCATCTATAGAGTAGTAATTAAAAACATATGCGTATTTGAATAGAACAGTGTGTCAAAAGTTCAAAGCAATCATTAAGAACTTTTGGGGATTATAGCGTGTTTTGTTCTTATGTCCAACAGATGGCGCTGTTTTTTTTTTTTAAATTGCGTTTTCCTGTCACAAGTGAGGCGTGTATATAGTAGGTATATAAAAACACGCACCTATTTGAATGCAACTTTGTGTCAAAATTTCAAACTAATCGGTAATGAGGTTTCAAAGATTTCCCTCACAAGAAAAACATGAAAAACACAGTTAATAAAAAAACATGTTTTTTCCCATCACTGACGTGACATCTATAAAGCACGTATATAAAAACCCGCTCGGATGCAAATGAAACGTTGTGTGAAAAATTCAAAGCATTTGGCGAAGAACTTTCAGAGATTAGCGATTTTGAACAAACGAACATTTACATTATTATTTAAATGGATATATATTTGCTTGACTGTAGAGACCCATAAGCCTCGAAGAAGATGATATGCAGCACCCGGGAAAGCCTTTTTGGGCTCTCTCGTGCACTGGCACATATCGTCTTCTCCTTATATATTATATATAAAATAACCCCCTTATATATTTATATATAAGGAAATTTATTGTACAAGATTACATGATTACAAAATGTGGCTTTAACACATACACAACACAACCAGTACAAGTAAAACGAAAAATACGCCATTGGGAAACATTGATAAATGTCATGGACAGATTCGATCATTGTTGCAAGTTAAATACTTCTTCGAATTCCTCCGAAGTTGGACTCATGCCCAAGACACAACAGGCATATTCCCTCTGAATCACGACACTGAGATGCTGCAACAAGAAACTTTTTCCTCTCTGGTCTTTTGTAGCGCCAATCACTTTGTCTCCCAATTCCTTTAGGAACTTCAATGCACATTTTCCCCATTCCCCATTTCCTCATTCATTCCTCATTCCTCATTCACCCATTCATTTCCCATTTCCCCATTCGGCGTTGACAGAAACGAAAACAACAGAGGAAGCGAAAGGAAAGAGCGATAACAACCCTATCATCAACACTACGATCAATAATAATAACAATGGACATTATTAACCCTTCAATACTGTCCTACTCCATTATACTCCGGATATTACATTCATAAGCCGGGTGTTGACCTGAGCCCGGCTGCCTACCTGTCGCCCCGCTAAGGCAGAATATTGTATATTGCCACAAATTACTGCGTATTTCACCAATGAACTCCACTCCAATATAAACATTCTCGGGCCGACCCACTTGTGACATTTGGATATGTTTAATTATTATTATTTTTTTTCTTGATATTGCGGTATAGTTTTTGGTGGAAACGTTTATTTATGAGGTTTCGATATTTTATGAGTTTTTTTTAATATACATTGTGGTGTTTAATGTGGTTATGTTAATTTGGTCATCTAATACAGTATTTTATGTTCATTACTAATTTTTTTTTTGTATTTTTAATAATGTTTTCTTGCTGGATTCCCCTAGACAGCATTAAATTACATGACACCCCCCCCCAGCCGTGACAACTGACTAGTTATCTGAGCACCATAACTATACTTTATATATGACTACGACTTAACCTAACAAAACCCAGAACAAACGAAGGATTTTCTGACCCCTATTCACCTGAAATATATTTATAATTAATTTGCTCCCGGAACAGGAAGCCTGAATATATATTTACACTTCAGACATGTCACAAGGTCTCTCCGAGATGGAACTACTGACCCTCCAGTATCTCCAACCTCTTGGGCTGGACGGTAGAGCGACGGTCTCGCTTCATGAAGGACGGCGTTCAATCCCTTACCGTCCAAGTAATTGGGCACCATTCCTTCCCCCAGTCCCATCCTAAATCTTTATCCTGACCCTTTCCAAGTGCCATATATTCGTAAAGGCTTTGGCGCTTTCCCCTTAAAATTCCCTTCATATCACCGTAGTACTTATTTTCTGCTAGGTGAACAGAAGTATTAGGTTAATGAAAACGTTGTCCAACGATTCCTGCCCCGACCATGTCATGAACGAAACCAGCTATTATACTAGACCATAAATTTTTGAACGTCGTTTCGAAACCCTGTATTCCAGATAATTTAACATGCAACACACTGTATTGCTGTAATGTTTCCAGGAAAAAAACATAGTTTTGGTGTTTGTAATAAACGGGATATTCAGTAAACTTTTACAATAGCTTTTCTCATAGAGAATTATGTTATCTTTCGTATCAGTTCATATATTTGTTCTGCCATGAAACACGCGCAAAGACTAAAGTGACCTGATAATGGTCACTCTAGTGTTCCACAGTCAAATGAGTCATGACTCTCTGAAGTCTGTCTTCAAAAACCGAACAAAAAACATCGACATTAACCACAGCAACAACAACAACACCTTAAACAACAGCAACAACAACAACACCTTAAACAACAGCAACAACAGCAAAACCACCTTAAACAGCAGCGTCATATAGACAGCAACAACGGCAGCTATATCGACGGCAACAATAACTTGAACAGCAACCTAACAACAACAACACCAACAACAACAATTACTTAATAACCTCACCAATAACACCAATCATGTCTGATCTCGCCCTCAATGAAGCCGATGTGTAGGTCCAGTTTTACCGATTAACAAGATGGTAACTTTAACAGCTTGAACAGCTTCACCCTCTAATGTAAATCTTGTTTAAACTTAAGCTTCCCAATCTTACCAATCTTTCCACCGAAGATTGGTAGTATTTTAGGGATTTCTTTGATGCATTAATCAATTCCCAGCCCGCTTCACATAAACAAAATGTAATTATCTAATAGGGCAGTTAAAGTGTGAAGTTAAGTCTTTAATAGCAAACTTAAGCCTTATAGAAGACACATATGATGTACTACTGTTCTTATAGCACACTTACTGTAATACAGAGTTGACCACTGTAAATATCTTTTACAAATGAATAGATTTAAGTCCTCTAACTAAAAGTCCTGATTCAAAATCAAGTTGTATATTGGACAAATAATCGTCAGTAACTGAACTCAACGCACACGCTGTTACAGATGAAATTAATCATACTAAGAAAACATACTTAGTCAAGCTGTAGCTAACATACGCGACATATGGGAGCCATAATTCTTAGGTGGAGAGCTCCAGCATCCCATGAGAGAGTATATCTGTGTATTCACCTGCACAACATAGAGGGAACTCCTAACATTACTCTCTGTAGTTCTACTACATGCAGAATAATGCCCAAAACTGATGAGTTCAGACGATGGAGCTAATTTGGAAGTCAGAGGAGCTTGTTTGTGGGATATCTATGTTCACCCTGCGGTCTGTACATCACTAGAACAACGAGAATATTAATGTATTTTTATTCTACCATGAGCCCCCATGGTACACAGGTTACTATGAGGGGATGTTGGGGACAGTCATGCCTGGTCTATGGAAAGCACAACACAACCAAAAAATAAATATCGTGGAATTCCAAACAGAAGTCATGGCGACTGAGTTGCGGGCAAACAACAACATTTGAACTAATTCGTCGAATGAGCCTATTCAACATATGCCAATTAGCCAAGCATACTTCACGTATGATGGACCCACGGCTCCAGTACTGCTCTCTCTCTACACGAGATCAAAGATTCTTCATACATTAGTGAGAATGAACTTGTACAAGGGTATAACCAACTGCCCATTATAATTAAAAGGTAGGGCGAAGTATATTCATTCCTCACTCGTAAATAAATATATACAAGAGGAAATATTTAACATTATTGAGAGAGTATCTTCATAGGGGCAAATTCCTCTTACAATAAAACTAACCATCCATCCGGGTTACATTGTCTTAGTGGATAGTGATGGCTCAAGGTATGAACAGTCATACACCTTGTCCAGGTGTAGGTTGTGTCCATTCACCCAGATAGCCAAATTATTTTAAGAATTGTTATAGTTGTGTCCAAGGAAAAAATACAACCCCCTAAAAACACTTGAATAGTTATTACATCTAGCATCTGTGGGATATGTGGATTCCGACTCACAGACTCAATCACAATACATATACGCCCACAGACGACAGCAAAAAAAAAAAAACGCAAACAAAAAATTAGAAAGTATTACTAATATCAAACCAATTGGAGGAGTAGTTAGCTATTTACTATTGTGTTACACTCGACATTGCTCTAAATTAGGTTCAGAGTCCTCCACTGATCCTCCCTTACCCAGGAAAATGTGGAAAAAATTAATTTCATTATTTAGTAAATAAACGGAAAAATGTCACTGTTGATAAATACAAGTTAAGCTTCGGTATTGACTAGGAGTAATATCCATTCATACCAGTACAAAACATCTCCTATACAGCTATGTGTATTATATATAATTAAATATTATAAGTTTATTTATGGGTGCAACCCGTTCTCGCAAATTTAATAAGTCAATATTGACTTATTAAATATGTGCATAGGTGACATACTTAACATAATAGATACCCTTAAAAAGATTCATAGAAAACACCGACCTTACCTAACCTTGTTAGTATCTTAAGATAAGCATCTTATTGCATCGTAATTACAATTATTACTTAACCTATAATAGGTATAGGTAGGGCGATTACAATTATTACAACAACAACAATAATTACAATTATTACTTAACCTATAATAGGTATAGGTTAAGTAATAATTGTAATTACGAAGCAATAAGATGCTTATCTTAAGATACTAACAAGGTTAGGTAAGGTCGGTGTTTTCTATGAATCTTTTTAAGGGTATCTATTATGTTTAGTATATCACCTATGCACGTAGTTAATAAGTCAATATTAACTTTACGAATTTGCGAGAACGGGTTGATGGGTGAGATACATTACAGAAGACTGCAAGGAAGCAGCCATTACCTTCAATACCCACCGGACCAGTTCGCTATCCCCAAGTTCTTCACCACCACACCACGTGACGTCTCTAGAGAGTCACTCTGCTCCAGGACTCAGTAAACCCCTAACGTCGATTCCGGGTCTCAACGTCCCCGCGGCTCGGTCCCTCACCTCACCGATCCTAGTGGTGGAGGTCCCACCGACACCTCAAAACCGCTAAGGACATAAAAGCTAATTCATTTTAATACAAACTTTTAATAATGAAGGGAAAACTGATTTTCTCATTCGTTTTAATATTAATGAATTTAATACTGAATGGTCAAATTAAGGCGATATGTCCTACAGCAACAACTATAATAACAACCTCAACTAACAAGACAACAACAACTTCATCAACTATAACAACACCTGGAGCCATAAAAGCATCACAAAACAATTACTACTGTAACTACAACAACAACCACAGCAAGAAATACAGTAACCACTACAAGAACACTTTCAGATAGAAATACAACTCCAACAACAACTACAACAATTACGACAACAATTAGAACTATAACAACATCTAGACCAACAACTACAACAAGAACTACAAGAACAACTACATCTATAACAGCAAAAACAACTACACGAACAACAACACACACAGCCACAGCTCCAAATTACTTTTAAAAAGTCTAACAACTACAACAACAACAGCAATAACAACTACATTAATAACATCTGCAGAAACAATTACACATTAAAAAAAAAAACTACAACATCAGCTATAACACACTGAAGAGCAGAGAATCCTCTCTACTTTAATCCAGGCGAACGTAAAAAATTTTTGTTTCAGAACCGAGAGACAAAAGTGCGATGGGTGTTTATGTTGCCATAAATTGATTGAAAAATGAGGGACAATATTTTAAGCAGGAGGGAGAGGGATCACAGAAAGATAAACACGTACATATATTCTCTCATATTTTTTTTAACTAAGACTAGGGTGTTTAAGGGTTGTCAAATGACGTGCCTAGTGAAACTGCAAGCAAGAGCTGTTATCCTACCGCATCTCATCTGAAGCCTGCTCCTAGAAACTCATTTATTTCATACGAATGTACTTTGAAACTTTCAAATTGGGAAGGAAGGAACCAAGGAACCAGGTGGAACTGCAAGGAAGAGCTGTAATCCTACCTCAGCTCTGTTGAAACCTAGGGGCTCATTTATTTCACGAGCCTGTTATATACATCAGTAGGAGTAGCCTTCATTCATTAACAACATTAGGTAACAATTATATAAGGAACAGGATGAGCCTGAAGCCAACTGTGTGCCTGGGCCTTCATGTGATCAGTTGACCTGTCAATCCACAATTGTACACCTCGGTTCACCCTGCGGTGATTGGTTACCTGGATATTAAATGATTGGCGGATCGAATTTCATGCAAATCAGTGGGTAAGGCTTACCCTGAGCTATAGGAAGGGAAATTTCTCAGTCTGCTAACAGGAGCAAGCAGTCATCTGTTCCTGTACTCTCCTGTATACAAAAAATATTTGTAGATGGTCCAAAACTAGTACGATCTCCCGATGAAATAATGAGCGGCAAATAGGGAGGGGAAAAAACTCGAAAGAATCAACATTGTTACAACACTAAAGTTTTACTCTAAAATTAAAAATTTTCAGAGGATGGTGATTGCTGTCAAAGGAGAGGGGTCGAACCCAGGGGAACTATTACAGAGTTGCCTCATATCTGCACAACGAAGGTGGATTTAACAAATTTGAGTCTGAAAGAGATTTAAATGTCAGATTCATGTGAATCTAAAGTCAAGAATTTAATTAAATTAGTATTCAAAAAAAGAAAATAGTGAAGAAAGACTGAAAGCAAAAACTAGTCCATAGTCCCCATGGCGCAGTGGTAAAGTATGGTAGAGGGAAATGAAATCGCATTAGATTTCTAACCCCTGCAATTCGAGTACGGGACATCCGTCCTGTACGAACGGACGCACAAATGTGTGATTACTAACTACTAACATCAAATTAACCTAATAATTCGAAGGAGGAGTATCGGTGTTCGTCTGTTCTAAATAGGACTTCGACCCGTGAGCAGCCCCCCAGGGAATTTTGTCGGAAAACCCGACACCGTTTAATAATATTACATACAATACGCAGATAATATTGCTGCTGTGTTGTATACATAAGTTACCCTTAGAAAATGTAGCTTATAGTGGAATTTTTCATCAATAGAAAACGGGATATCATTGCCACAGTACTATAAATTCACCAGCTATTCTGTTGGGAATTATTTTTAAATACACTAGTCTTTGGACTTTTACCATCATAAAACATCTTATTTTAATTACCTTAATTATCAGTATCAAAATAATGTAAATGTGACCATTCTATCACTTATTGACATTGGACAAGGAGAGCCAAGGCGTCAGTGGTGGGAGGGAGTGGTCAGTCATTGTTTGTTAAGACCAGAGGCGCAGGGGAGCAAATTCAGCTCCTATAATTTCTCTTGGACGAAGTGTTATGGAGATCAAAGTGTTCTACCATCATCAACACGGTGTCAACATAAACAAGGGTAGTGTCCTACCGAAACCCGTTTATCCAATCATTTCTGGCCTGTCAATGTTAGGTAGATAAGGGCGAACTGGTTAGGATGCGAACCAGCCTCTAATAAAGGTAATTAAGCCTTGGTCCTTATTATTTAATATACAGTGTTTTCTCTGATATAGATGTCATATACTAGGATTCCGGCTTTACAGCTAGTGCCCTTTGACAGGAACAAGAAGAGGAAGCAAGACTTGGTATATCAGTTACTTGGGGTGTTAGAAGCTAGCCTCACACGAGGATAATTTGGTGTCTACATCCCAGTTATACCTGGTGGACTAAGCCTGCTGTACAATAAGATAAGGCACCTCCAATATATTTACTAATATATGTAGTTAATACTGTAGTTTGATTGGCTGCATATATATTAATTTAATATAAACCCCCCCTAATGTGTAAGGATCGATTTGTGAGACTATTGCAGAAATACAGTCCACTTAACATCATACAAATTGCTATCGAAATATATAAATTAACGTAAATATAAATTCTATATTAATTCATATAAATTTAATAAATATAAATCTCACAGGTCGGTTCCCACTACAGTAGAAAAAAAGAAATGTTGACAATGAACATGCACAAACAGAACAAGGGGAGCACGGATGGAAGCTTCAAACTCAGATCAGTCACAGACATGTAAGGAAGTTTTCTTTTAGTGCAAGAGTAATGGGAAACTCAAATTATTTGAAGGAGCAGGTTGTAGAAGCAAACTCCATTCATAACTTTTAAAATATATATATGATAGGGAAATAGGTCAGGAATCATTGCGTTAGACAACCTGCGGGTAGAAAGGAGGTGTCCAGGAAGCTAATGATGGATCCTTAAAGCCCCTATTTAGAGACAAATTGGTAAGTACACAGACACACACACACACACACACACACAGGGGCCTCGCGGCTGAGTGGACAGCGCTATGGGGTCGTAGTCCTAATGACCAGGGTTCGATCCCCAGGGGAGGTGGAAACCAATGGGCAGAGATACTTTCACCCTGATGTTCTGTTCATCTAGCAGTAAATAGGTACCTAGGAGTTAGACAGCTGCTACGGGCTGCTTCCTGGGGGTGTATGTGTGTGTGTGAGAAATATTGATTGATTGACAGTTGAGAGGCGGGCCGAAAGAGCAGAGCTCAACCCCCGTAAGCTCAACTAGGTGAATACACACACACACACACACACACACACACACACACAGCAAAAGAAAACATAATTCATTATTCACAGTGTCGGAGACAGGCAGAGACATTCTACATACAGTACATAGCAGGTGTATATGGAGGTCCACCCCCCACCCCCACCAAAATCGTAGTACTGCCCCCCCCCCCACTTCCCACCCCCAAGATGTAACCCCACAACATGCTGACTAGCTTCCGGGTACCTATTTACTGCTTCATGGATAGCGACGCTTGGAAACGTGCCCAACCATTTCCGTCCCGCCTTGGATTCGAACCCGGAATTCTCGATTGAGAGTCCGGAACGAATCCAACTGTATTACGGGGACCCTGAAATATTTGTATTTCAGAATCATATCAGGTATATTTAAAACACATATTTAATATGAGCTTCATATCTAGAAATTTAAACCATTGCCTAAAAACTAACAACGTTAAAAAAATAGGAGAATTGGAAGTGAGTTTTAAAATTAAAACAATGCACAGCAAAATATACCTCAGCTTTCAGATCAAAAAGTCCACAATGTTTCCAACGAAACCGAGTTATCTGCGTCAAATTGCGTTCTGTGTACTGGCCATTTCCCCCATTTGTCCCTACTCCTCTATTCCAAGGGTTTGTGTTCGCTGACCTATTTCA
Source organism: Procambarus clarkii (assembly GCF_040958095.1). Classification (NCBI taxonomy): domain Eukaryota; kingdom Metazoa; phylum Arthropoda; class Malacostraca; order Decapoda; family Cambaridae; genus Procambarus; species Procambarus clarkii. The sequence goes on along the minus strand of NC_091223.1, from coordinate 8,169,996 downwards.
CCTATTTAGGTGAAAGTTATATAGTTAATAGTTATTATTATGTATTATATATATTATATATTGTGACGATTATCTCTTTCAAGAGAGATTGAGCCTGCTCTTCCCTACATCTTACGTCGTTCAAGTACAAGATACTATATAGAAGATACGTCCACCAGTATCGCCAAACGTTTTGCCCAGGAAGCAAATCGTACCATGCACACCCCGACACACCGGCTACAGCCCGCCGTAACCAGCAAACTGCTCATACTCCGCCTGCCTGTTGCTGATTGGCTGGTGTCTCGCCGCACCTGCACTCACGCCATCACCAAGAGTCGATGTCTGGGCCAGCACGCCGTACTCCTCAGAATATGTCTGTGCTCCTTGGAGTTGACATCTCTCGCTAGTAGACTAAGCCTTGGCTTTCGTGTACTAAGGGAGGTGGCAGCTTGAAGCCAGTATTCCAGCACCTCACTTATTTGATTTATATTGCTATCACTATAACTTGCATTCTGGTCGTAGAGTAACTTTTCATTACCAGTAATTATTCATGTTGTTTTGTTTGTTGACCTGTGTTGTATTTTATGAGATTGTCTTTATTCATGTCTTGTTTTCTAGAGTAATTAAAATTTCATTGTTTATATACTGTGTGTTTTGTGTGTCTTCCCATTACCTTACCACAGACGAAAGGACAAACTTCTCTTTTTTTTTTGTTATGTGACGAGGCCCTGCCCCCAGCTTTTGAAACACCCAAACACCAACGCTTACCGTCACATTACAATATTAATTTTATATAGTTAATTACTTCACTTATTTGTGTGTGTACTTACCTGTTTCACCTGCTTGGGGGTACTCACCTATTTCACCTATTTATGTGTGATTTCATATGTTACCTATTTGTATATACATTCGTATTTCTTCCATTTGCGTGTATTCACCTACTTGTGTGTTTTTGTATTGCACCTTTTTGCGTGTATTCACCTATATTACCTATTTGTGCGTGTAAGATCGAGATGCAGCTCTGGGGTGCCGCCTTTCTAGCCGAAGGTTGTCAATGCAATGACTAAATATCTATGTTTCATAACTAATTTGAGATCACGAGCGAGAGTTGTTTCTGCAAGTTACTCCTTTACTTCAGTCTTTTCCTATGTAACTCCTGTGTTAAATAGGAGTTTGTTTAACATCTTTGTGACTTCTCTGAAAATCAAGCTTTCTTCCCAGCCCTCATCTTAGTCTGTAATTCTTTGTGAACATCTTTCTATTCGTCCAATTCCCCTCCGTATTTTAGTGTCGCAATAACGTCCCTGCTCTCTCTGCTCTCTCTCTCTCTCTTTCTCTCTCTTTTCTCGCTCTCTCACTAGCTCGACCTCGTACGTGACGTTAACTCAAGCTTTCTGGCTTTCTTCATCACCAATCCCTCGTATTTCTTGAGCGTTTCGTAAAAAGGGCGATGGAGCTGCATACTCCACCACAGGTCTTACGAAGGTGGGTAAAGTGATTTCAATACATTCTTATTGAGGTTCTTGAAGGATGTTTGTTGACTTTTTGTAGCCGCTGTTTACTTATTTATTTGTGCTAGCGGGGTTTGGCCTGGTGTTATGACCACTCCCATGTCTTTTTCTAGAGTGGTTATAAGGAGGTTTTCCTGTATTTTGTACCCTTCCATCTGATCTCCTGACATGTTCCCATTTCCATCACCTTACAATCACTTACAATCACCTTCGATCAACTCTGCAGCGTGTCTAAGGCATTTTGAAGCATCTACTGATCTTCATCTGTTTAGATTCTTCTCGTAAAATTTGCATCGTGTGCAATCTTCGACGAATAGGACCCAACTCTTGCAGTTAGGTTATTAACATATCATAAATATTACTCTTCGTCAGTGCCACATCTCGCCTATCACTGTCACTCTTACCTGATGGGCTTCACTGTCACACCTACCTGATAGGCTTCACTGTGACACCTACCTGATGGTCTTCACTAATTCCTACCTGATGGGCTTCACTGTGCCACTTACCTGATGGACACACTCGTAACCATGTCAGTGTTCTTCCATTAACTCCTGCTTGCCTCTCAAGCTTGTGTTGCAGTCTCTATATGGAGCTGTAAGGAAGGCTTTTTGTATGTCCAGGAATGTGCAGTCTATTTAACATTCTAAATCTTGCCATAATTGCTTATATTGCACCATACAACTCGAGTAAGTTTATTTCCGTTTCCCAGAAGTCATGTTAATGTTAACGCACGTAAGACCGTCTTGGTATGTAACAAGACTTGTTAATGCTGCGTCTTTCAGTAATTATGGTAATATCTGGTTTGGCTCTGCTGCCTAGTTGCATATTCCTTACCCTCATGTTGTGCACCTCCTCTGCAATGACTGTTCTATTCTGTTCTGTGTGGCTTCAGGCATTCTGTTGTCTCCTGCCTGAGGGGCCTGACAGCTGAGAGGACAGCGCTTGGGATTCGTAGTCCTAAGGTTCCCGGTTCGATCCCCGGTGGAGGCGGAAAAAAAAAATGGGCAGAGTTTCTTTCACCCTGATGCGCCTGTTCACCTAGCAGTTAATAAGTACCTTGGAGTTAGACAGCAGCTACGGTCTGCTTCCTGGAGATGTGTAACAAAAAGGAGGCCTGGTCAAGGACCGGGCCGCGGGAATGCAAAGCCCCGAAATGATCTCAAGATAACTTTAAAAGATACTTTCTGTCTCCCACTTATCCTAAAATGGCAAATCTTCTGAAAGCTCTTAGCTATGTTCATCTCTTTTTATTCCCCATTTATATTCTTTCCAGCTCTCTCTCTCTCTCTTCCTCCCCTATCACCCAACCACTTGGTCTGGACAGTAGAGCGACGGTCTCGCTTCATGCAGGTCGGCGTTCAATCCCCGACCGTCCAAGTGGTTGGGGGCACCATTCCTTCCCCCCCCCGTCCCAACCCAAATCCTTATCCTGACTCCTTCCCAGTGCTATATAATGGTGTTGGCTTGGTGCTTTCCCCCTGATAATTCCCTTCCCTTCCTCCCCTATGCCCACTGACTTGTTATTTTCACCACGTGGTCATCGACCATAGGTTTCCCTTCTCGTGTGTCTGTGGATCAGAGTGGACTCGGCTTCTGATTTTACTCCTCTATCATTCCAAATGTGTTTTGGGGAATTTCCTGATGGTCGTGTCCTAATTTTGGTTCACCAAAGTCCTAATTTTGGTTTTGGTTTGGTTGGTTCTTTCCTATGTACACACACAGTACCATCACTTTCATGTACAAACTGCAGCAGGCCACTTGTCATTCCTCAACGTATATGCCAGAAGCCAGAAACTCAATGTAACATTGCTCCCAGATCTAGTCAATCATGGGACAATATACACGGGAGATTTTAATGCTAGACATATTACGCTGGGAGACAGTACTAACAACGATAATGGATGCAAATTTATCAAATATGTTTATGACAACAGATTAACCGTGTATACTACGGATACCAAAACTCATTTATTGGGAGGCAGACTTGATTATGTAATGGGTAGAAACCTTGTGCAAGATAGGATGGAATGTTCATTGGTAAATCACTTAGTTAGTGATCACTATGCAGTTTCTGCTTCCTATGAGGTACAATGTGATGTACCTAATAGACATCAGAGACGGAAAATGAATATTCCATATGGCTTGCATGACCACTTTATTAATTGTATATCAAAATGGTATAAAGATTACACAGTAACGAATGTACAAGCCTTCTCCAGAGATCTCGTTGATACGATTACTACCTACTACGACACATGGGTGTGTTGGGGAACAGGTCGTATGCCAAGCCGAAGTGGGCAACACCTACCACCACCCAAGTGGGTCCTTGACCCCGTATTTGTTAAAGAACATGAACGAGTAAAGCAAATTGGAGATACGTACAAACGAACCAAAGCACAAGGTGACTTGCATGCATTTCTAGTTGCAAATAGAGAGGTGAGAAACATGAGCAACGTTATACGTAATAAACATTGGGAAGAGTTCCTACAAAGTATAAATGAGCAAACAACACTTGTTGAAGTTTGGGAAAAGATACGAAAAATCTCTAGAAGCAGCCCAACCAAACCGCTGCACCACAGCCCACTAGAACAAGCAAACATCCTCCTTGATCAATGGGCACTAACATCGAGCTACGACTCACTCCCAATTAACATACAGCACAAACTTGATGACACACGCCCCAACAGACAACGAACCATCAATCTTGCCTGTACAGCTATCGACGTGTCGGACCTTAATGATGTAACTGAATGGGAATTAAATCATGCACTAAAGATGGGAAAATCAACTGCTCCTGGAGAGGACGGTATTACTTACAGTCTACTGAGATTAGTCTCACACGTACCAGGTAATCCACTATTAGTGTTGTACAGAATGAGTTTACGTGAAGGAGTATTACCTGATGCTTGGACAAAGAGTGTGATTATTCCCATCCCCAAACCACTCTCAGATAATTATAGACCCATATCTCTAATATCGTGTGTTTGCAAAGTGCTTGAACGTATTGTTCTTAACCGACTCATGTATCGTATACAGGGGCACCTGTCACCTCAACTGTTTGGATTTATGCCTGGGTTCAGTACACAACACTGAGTACTGAGTACACTGTTTTGCTGAGTACTTCGCACATATTGAAGCTTCCCCTCAAACAGTCTTCATCGACCTAGCAGCAGCTTTTGATACAGCAAAGAGAGAAATCATACTGGAACAGCTTGCCGAGCTGGGAATACAGGGAAAATTACTGAAATGGATAAAGGGCTATTTGTCTAATCGAACAGCATATGTTTTGTTTAATGGTGTTGAAAGCACAGAGAGCAAACACTTTGAACTGGGAACTCCACAAGGAGGGGTCCTCAGTCCCTTGTTGTTCAACGTTTTGATGCATAAACTTATTAAAGATCTTCCAACTAATAATGAAGACACTGTCATTTGTTATACTGATGATATATGTTTACAGGCTGCCTCCGAGCCTAGAATGCAAGTTCTGCTAGACGCTTTTGCTACTAGAGCTGAGGAATGTGGCCTCCTTATCTCTGTACAGAAAACTCGTGCCCTCATTCCATGTGGTATTCCACCAGCCAATTATCATATAGATGGGCGAGCACTTGAGAACTGCGAGTCTTACAGATACCTTGGTGTCCCCATTAACGACCCTGGGTACCTTTCTTCTCTCAAGAGGAGACTTTGGGAGAGATAAAAGCTCTTGTGGTCCTAGTTGGTGTCAATCATGGACTTAACGTGAGATTTGCTAGAATGTTTTATGTATCATTTATACGCTCTGTGATTGACTACAATGCTCTACATCTCACACTGTATACTGACAAAGAGCTGAAATCTCTTGAAACCTTGCAAAATGAAGCTATGCGTCTCATCCTTGGGGCTCCAAAGTCCACGAGAATAGTTAATATGAGAGCAGAGTTAAAATTACCTACCATAAGTGAGAGAATTTTGTCTATTAGCACAGTTTTCGGCGTGAAGTAGATCTAGACAACACATGAAGTTTCAAGCTAAACTTTCTAATATGCTGCACTCACCTGAGTTTTATAGAAGAAGAACGAAATCTGATTATGAATATTGGTTCTACAAGGTAGCCAACTCCATCAAAATATTAAATATGTACGCAACTCAGCTAATGATTAATCAGCCAATTACTCCATGGGATAACTGGGATCTATCAGTTGATTTTGTAAATGTGCCCAAGAAAGATAGTGTGCACACTACATTATTAAAACAGTTAACACTGAAAAGCATCACTGAAAGTACTCAGAGTATGGGTAACTATGTGTATCATTGCTATACCGACGGTTCTGTAAAAGAAGGTGGACGATGTACCGGATGTGCATTTAACATATTTGAACAATCTTCTCTCGTAAATACAGCAATGAAGCGCGTCAATGACTGGGCAAGTACAACTCAAACCGAACTTGCAGGCATATACCTTGCCACTGAATTTTTAAAAGACAAAGGCAGTGGACTTATATACTGTGACTCGCAGAGTGCACTCTTGGCATTGAACGCACATAGTAGTGACACCCAGAAAATAGTCAGTGATATTCGAATGAATGTTTTAGCTGCCAAAGAAAACAGATTTGAGATTAAATTCCTATGGATACCATCACATGTTGGCATCTCAAGGCATGGCACTGTTGATATGCCAGCTAAGTCAGCCTGCAGAAAACCAGTGGTAGAAATTGATATGGGTGTTTCATTAGCAGTGACGAAGAGAATACTTAAACAAATATCTAATGAAAATCTCACCGACCTAACAAATTCTCTAAGACCTGAAAGTTGTAGCAATAAATATTATGATAGATATCGTGAGGAGACATTCACATATGGGACTAATAGAACAAGAACCCGGCAATGTGATGTTATAGTGGCCAGAATACGCCTGGGATATAGACGTATCTGGCAGCTTTCTCAAAACCCAAATGTCGAGTACACAATGTGTCAACTTTGTGAAAGAGAAAACATGCACTCTCTTGAACATTATATTGTAGAATGTCCCATACTGACAGACTTTCGCCCTCCTGGGCTAAGGTATGCTGAACTCTGTAATTACTATATGAGTACTGGAACACTTGATATATTGGACTTGTATCCAAGATTGACCATGTAATATATCAATCATACAACGTATATATATGATGTAACTATATAACCTGAGCTTGTAAAAGCACCTTCATCACCTTCAGTGATTAAGTGCTTAATTGCACACTAGTTTCTTTATCAGCTATCTCACCCTGTCAGAGTAAATAAGACAAATGTATGTGAATGCATGTGTGTGTGTGTATATATGTATGTATATGTGTGTGTGTATGTATATGTATGGGTATAAAGTATATATGGAAGCTGATCAGAATTGCATTTCACCTTTGTTAATGTACATTAATGACACCATGTAAAAGACACATCAAACATTTTATGTAGGGCATACGTAAATCTGTGTATCTATGTATTTATGTATGTAGGTTAGCTTAGCATTTTAAAAGCACCGAATCACCTTCTGTGGTTGATTGTTCAATAAACCCTTGAACTATATGTTTAACACTTCTCTAACCCTGTCCATGGAGGACAGAAGAAAATGTATGTATGCTGGTTAGCATTATAAATGTGTGGCCACGTCTGTGGTAGGAGAAAAAAAAAAAAAAAAAATCTTTCCTGTATTCTGTCATGCCTTGTTATTCATGCCCCTTCACTGCCTGTCTGGCTCGACCGCTTGCTTCACGGCACAGCTTAATTTAAGTACGGGATATCCTGTACTTAACTACGGGATATCCTGTACTTAACTACGGGATATCCTGCATTGAACTAAGGGATATCCTGTATTTTACTACGGGATATCCCGTACATACCACTGACTTTTTCCCAGAGCGGGAGCAGTTATTCCGTGACTGCTATACATCACTGAGCTCCATATTTCATCCATTCATTTAATGCCTTTTCCCTTCAAATTGCTTCGCATGGAGACTTGGTCGAGGACCTGGTCGCGGGGGCGCGGATATCATCTCTCAAGATAACCTCACGATGGACTTCCACCTTGCAGAAAGTTCTCTAACTTTTCCCTGATGACCCATGCCCTGTTAAACTTTCCTTCTGCTGACTATACACATGGAAAATACTGGAGGGCCAGGTCCCAAATCTACACAGTAAAATAACAACGTACTGGCGTGAACGATATGGAAGAAAATGCAAGATTGAAACAGTGCAGAGCAGAGGTGCCATAGGCACAATCAGAGAACACTGTATAAACATCAAAGGACCGCGGTTGTTCAACGTCCTCCCAGCGAATATAAGAAATGTTGCCGGAACAACCGCGGACATCTTTAAGAGAAAACTGGACTGTTTTCTAAGAGAAGTTCCGGATCAGCCGGGCTGTGGTGGGTATGTGGGCCTGTGGGCTGCTCCAAGCAACAGCGTGGTGGACCAAACTCTCAAAAGTCGAGCTTCGCCTCGGGACGGGCTTGGGGAGTAGAAGAACTCCCAGAACCCCATCAAGCAGGTATCCATGCCATGTTAAACTTTTCCCTGTTGACCTGTTAAACTTTCTCCTGTTGTCCCAGGCCCTGTTAAACGTTATCCTGTAAACCCCATGCCCTGTTAAACTTTCTCCTGTTAACCCATTCCCTGTTAAACTTTCTCCTATTAACCCATGCACTGTTAAACATTCTCCTGTTAACCCATAGCCTGTTAAACTTTCTCCTGTTAACCCATGCCCTGTTAAACGTTCTCCTGTTAACCAAATGACCTGTTAAACTTTCCTCCTGTTGACCCATGCCCTGTTAAACTTTTCCCTGTTGTCGCATGCCCTGTTAAACTTTACCCTGTTTACCCATGTCCTGTTAATTAAACTTTACCCTGTTGTCCGATGTCCTGTGAAACTTTCCCTTCTTTACCCATGCCCTGTTAAACATTCTCCAGTTGACCCTTTTAAACCTTTCCCCTGTTGTCCCATTCCTTGCTAAACTTTCCCCTGTTGACCCATGTCCTGTTAAACTTTTCCCTGTTGACCCATGTCCTGTTAAAATTTCTCCTGTTGACCCATGTCCTGTTAAACTCTCCCCTGTTGACCCATGTCCTGTTAAACTTTCCCCTGTTGACCCATGTCCTGTTAAACTTTCCCCTGTTGACCCATGTCCTCTTAAACTTTCCCCTGTTGACCCATGTCCTCTTAAACTTTCCCCTGTTGACCCCAAGCATTGTTAAACTTTCCCCTGTTGACCGACCTATGTCCTGTTGTGTGTGTGTGTGTGTGTGTTTGTGTGTGTGTACTCACCTAGTACTCACCTAGTTGTGCTTGCGTGTGTGTGTGTGTATGTGTGTGTATGTGTGTGTGTGTATGTGTGTGTATGTGTGTGTGTGAATGTGTGTGTGTGTGTGTATGTGTGTGTGTGTGTGTGTGTGTGTGTGTGTGTGTGTGTGTGTGTGTGTGTGTGTGTGTGTGTGTGTGTGTGTGTGTGTGTGTGTGTGTCGTGTGCGTGTGTGTGTGTGTGTGTGTGTGTCGTGTGCGTGTGTGCGTGTTAGTGCGTTCACCTCTGTAAGTCCCGAAGAAATTTACACATGATGATTGTAAAAATGTACAACCACGAATGAAAAATCCACAATTAATTATTTAAACCTTGTCGTGTAGAGCAGCACATCATCTTCAACACAGAGCGGGATATAGAGGACGGAAAATGGAGGTGATGAGTGAGGTGGAGAAACAATATCATTATAATTCTGGTTGATGAATTCAAACTCATCATTATTGGCCAATAGGCTGTGTGAAGATTCATCCAATACAACTGACTGGCCTTCATACTACTGAACCTGAAGCTCCTTCTGTAATTACTTCCACTCCCTGTCGACTTGCTAGTTCCTCCACTCATTATATTCCCCCGTCGATTCCCAAGGCTACTACTAGTATTTTCTCCCCTTCATTGACCACTATTATTTCGTTTATTCTTTGGCCAGCTTCCTTGTCTTTATCACCCATTTTGGTATTTCTTCAAAGGCTTCTATTCCATTTGTTTTATTTTAGTGTTCCTTGTAATTCTTGAGCAATATGTTGTCAGCCCTTCCTTACTCTCTCTCATTTGCTTGGTCACTTATCATGCGTTTATCTTGTGTTGGAGTTGTTGATGACTGTGGTAGTGTTGGTGCCTCTCCTCCCTCCCTCCCTCACCCCTCCAGACTGTCTCATACTCTCTTGTTTAACATTCTCCTGTAAGTAACATTAATTGTTATATCTTGTTCATTGTTATATCTTGTTCGTGACGCTCGGCTCTCCTTACGTCACTCACATTGTTGTCTCACCTTGACATTACCACACAGGTGCGTCAGGGTGTGTCATCATCACACAGGTGCGTCAGGGTGTGTCATCATCACACAGGTGCGTCAGGGTGGGTCATCACCACACAGGTGCGTCAGGGTGGGTCATCACCACACAGGTGCGTCAGGGTGTGTCATCACCACACAGGTGCGTCAGGGTGTGTCATCACCACACAGGTGCGTCAGGGTGGGTCATCACCACACAGGTGCGTCAGAGTGGGTCATTACCACACAGGTGCGTCAGGGTGGGTCATCACCACACAGGTGCGTCAGGGTGTGTCATCACCACACAGGTGCGTCAGGGTGGGTCATCATCACACAGGTGCGTCAGGGTGTGTCATCACCACACAGGTGCGTCAGGGTGTGTCATCACCACATAGGTGCGTCAGGGTGTGTCATCACCACATAGGTGCGTCTGGGTGTGTCATCACCACACAGGTGCTTCAGGGTGTGTCATCACCACACAGATGCGTCAGGGTGTATCATCACCACACAGGTGCGTCAGGGTGGGTCATCACCACACAGGTGCGTCAGGGTGGGTCATAACCACACAGGTGCGTCAGGGTGTATCATCACCACACAGGGGCGTCAGGGTGTGTCATCACCACACAGGTGCGTCAGGGTGTGTCATCACCACACAGGTGCGTCAGGGTGGGTCATCACCACACAGGTGCGTCAGGGTGTATCATCACCACACAGGGGCGTCAGGGTGTATCATCACCACACAGGTGCGTCAGGGTGGGTCATCACCACACAGGTGCGTCAGGGTGGGTCATCACCACACAGGTGCGTCAGGGTGTATCATCACCACACAGGGGCGTCAGGGTGTGTCATCACCACACAGGTGCGTCAGGGTGTGTCATCACCACACAGTTGACGTTCGGGCAGTGAGTGACGTCTGAGCCACTCACGGCCCGGACCCAGTGACGTGTGGCTGGCCAGGGGCTCCTCCTATTGGCTGCTCTGTGTCACCCGTATTACGGGACGTCATCACGGTCTCGCCATGCTCCTATTGTGCCCAGCGCCATCTTGGATTCCAGAAAGTTCTAGTACAAACAGAACAAAATACTGTGTCGCAGCTTAATCAATACATTCTATTGAAATATTTTATAATCTTTTATAAGCTACTCTGTTCCGTTGTGATGTATTTTACTGTCTCAATAAACGTACCTGAAGTAACCTAGTTGTACTCGCCTTGTCGTGCTTGCGGGGGATTGAGATTTGGCTCTTTGGTTCCGCCTCTCAACTGTCAAGTTTACTGGTGATTAACCACAGTTGTTGTCAGTCAACAGCAATTAGAGTTGTATGATGGTTGGGTGAGTATAGGCGAGATGTGACGATGAGAACGAGGAGCGGAGAGCTCGACACACAAAGTGAAGGCTCTGGTCTACACACCTGCCTCCAGGCTCTTCCAAGAATTAAATAAGATTTATTAGTAATAGAGGAAAATATGCTCGACAGTTAAATGAGTGAGAACGATCAATAGACAGAAGAATTATCTTCAATGGTCAACAATCATTTAGTGACTTATCATCATAACAAAATTTTTAACCACTAGACCACCCTAGCAAGTAGAAATAAAATTAGAGCTTCAAATTTTAAAATAAAAAGACACCCTTTAATTCATGTCCACATTTATCTCGAGCATTCAATTGGGAACGAAAATTTATTTTATATATATACTCTACTTTTTTATCAAAGAATTTTTTGGCGTCATCTCCTTAACTGGATTAATTGGAATAGTGGAAATATGATTTGCAATTCAGGTTGAATAATGAAGGCAATATTTTTTGGGGGAAAAATTTGTAGCAATTAGAATTAAACGTCTCCCCCCAAGGGTGTCTAGGACAATTCCTAAATGTTGTAGGCTCAGGAATATTTTTACCAGCATTTCTACCATATATATATATATATATATATATATATATATATATATATATATATATATATATATATATATATATATATACATATATATATATATATATATATATATATATATATATATATATATGTATATATATATATATATATACATATATATATATATATATATATATATATATATATATATATATATATATATATATAAATATATATATATATATATATATGTGTGTGTGTGTGTGTGTGTGTGTGTGGCCGTATGGGGATGACCCCCCACCCCCACCCATCCGCAGGTCAGGGTCCCCCCTAACCAGGAACCTCTCGTCCTCCGGGAGTCAGAGGTTTATAAAGCTATCGTTTCATTTCCCCCGGGCTCCTCAGGAGGCTACACAGGGGTAAGACCTCAACATGTGAAGGAAATGGTGAACCCTGTTCTTGGCCCAGCTGCAGAAGCGCTCCTGACAGAAATCACAACGTTTGTCAACAACTGCCTCGCCGGGTTAATCCCTGATGAAATCAAACCATTCTTCCTTGGTGCATCCCTATGTGCCCTCAAAAAGAAGGGGGAGGGATCAGACCCATTGCCGTTGGTAATACCCTTCGCCGCCTAGTTGCAAGGGCTGCTGTCAGAAGTATCCGAATGGAAGCAGCCACCATGCTGCAACCCAACCAGCTGGGGTTTAGAGTCCCCCAAGGCTGTGAAGCAGCGGCCCATGCTGCACGAGCCTACTCTCTCACTGAAGACCAGGCAGTAGTAAAATTAGATTTCAAAAACGCTTTCAACTCGATCAAAAGGGAAGTAGTCCTCACTGTAATCCAGGAACATTGCCCAAGCATTCTCCCGTTCGTGTCAGCAGGTTACAATAAAGACTCAACCCTCCTGTTTGGCAAACATGAAGTCACCTCAGCAGAAAGAATTCAACAGGGAGACCCACTTGCACCCTTCCTCTTTTGCATAGCTGTTCCAGAAATTACAACCAGACTGTCCAGTAAGCTCAACATCTGGTTCCTGGATGATGGCACTCTGGCAGGCACACAAGACTCCCTGCTGGAAGACCTGCAGCTGGTGAAGACACGGGGGGAGTCCATGGGTCTCGTTCTTAACCCCTCCAAGTGCGAAATTATTTAATCAAGTGAGGTAGTCAATAATGCAGTGAAATAAATTTTACCAGAAGACTTAGTCATTAAACACACCAACAGCACACTACATGGAGCACCTCTGGGCCACAATGCCATTGATGCAGTCCTTGGCAAACAGTTTAACGACTCAAAGAGGATGGAAGCCAGAATAGGGGACTTGAACTCCTATGATGCCCTCTACCTTCTCACAAAGGGTCTCACCTTGCCCAGGCTAACAAACTTTTTAAGGTGTGCACCCACATATGGCAACCCACTTCTAAGTCTATATGATGAGCTCCTCAGGTCAATATTCAGGAAGGCGCTCAACCTAGATTTAGATGACAGTCAGTGGGACCAAGCAACACTACCAGTGAGATTTGGGGGGATAGGCATACGAAAGGCAACTGAGGTAGCACTTCCAGCATTCTTATCCTCGTGTACAGCAGCCAACGAATTAGCAGGGTAGATCCTACCAGAGCGTATGAGAGAGACAGTGGGAACTCATAATCAAAAGTTTATCGAAGCAGCCAGACAATGGGAACCATTGTACACCCTCTACCTCGACCACAAGCCCCAAAAGACCCCAAGCAGGCCCAATGGGATAGCCCCATAATGGAAAAAAGTGCCAAAACAATGCTTGAAAATGCAGATACTGAAAATAAAGCCCGGCTCTTAGCATTAACAGCACCCCATGCTGGAGTTTATTATTTGCTGTGCCCAATGCAGCCCTGGGAACTCGCCTCAATGATGACGCTCTCCGCATTGGAGTTGCCCTACGCCTTGCCGCCCACATCCTCACCGAACATAGGTGCATCTGCGGAACTGCGATGGAGGACCACTATGGTCGTCATGGTCTGGTATTTCATAAATCAAAGGATAAGAATGCAAGACATGAACAAGTCAACGACATCATCAAGAGGACCCTCGCCACAGCCCGCTGCCCAGCACAAAGAGAACCACACTTATTTACACCCAACGAACCTCTGAAGTGCCCAGTAGGGGTCACCTTGCTTCCTTGGAAGGATGGTAAGCAAGTGGTGTGGGACTACACGTGCGCTGCCACACTGGTCAGTACCTACCTCCAACACAGCACAAGCGACGAGGGGGTGGCGCTGCTTCTTTCAGGGAAACGAAGAAAGCCATCAAATACAGAAGTCTGGCACTCTGCAACAGCACTGGTCCGATAGCTTCGGAGACCCTTGGTTCGTGGGGATATGTACATTGAAGTTCCTGAAGGAATTATGCGACAAACTGATCGGCGTTACAAAAGACCAGAGAGCGAAAAGTTTCTTGTTCCAGCGCCTCAGTGTCGCAATTCAGAGGGAAAATGCCTGTTGCATCTTGTCTTGGGCATGAGTCCATCTTCGGAGGAATTGGAAGGAGTGTTTGACTTGCACCAATGATCGAATCTGCCGTGACATTTATTAGTGTTTCTCTTTTGCGTGTTTTTCAATTTACTTGTATTGGTTGTGTTGTGTATGTGTTAAGGCCTCATGTTGCAATCATGTAATCTTGTTCAATAAATGTCCATATCTAAGGAGCCATATAGGGAGCCGGTCGGCCGAGCGGACAGCACACTGGACTTGTGATCCTGTGGTCCTGGGTTAGATCCCCGGCGCTGGCGAGAAACAATGGGCAGAGTTTCTTTCACCCTATGCCCCTGTTACCTAGCAGTAAAATAGGTACCTGGGTATTAGTCAGCTGTCACGGGCTGCTTCTTGGGGGTGGAGGCCTGGTCGAGGACTGGGCAGCAGGGACACTAAAGCCCCGAAATCATCTCAAGATAACCTCAAGATCTATATACATATATAAGAGGGTGGTAGGAGAAGACAATATATGCACGTGAGAGTCCTACAAGGCTCTCCATTGTTCTGAATATCCTCTTCTTTGAGGCATAAGGGTCCCTACAAACAAACCAAGGTGGTACTCCCCCCTTATATATATATATATATATATATATATATATATATATATATATATATATATATATATATATATATATATATATATACATATATATATATATATATATACTAGCAGTTCCCGGCCACGCGTTGCTGAGTCACAGCAACCTTCCCTGTCCTCCATAATTCCCCCCTCACCCGTCTCCTCGACCTCCCAACCATACTCCACCCCACCCTCACCTTATCCTTTCACCATTCCTCACTCACCAATCCCCTCTTCCTTCCCACCCTGCCCCACTCACCTGTCCCTTTGTTCTCCCGACCATTCTCCATTCCCCCCCATCCCCTCGTCCCCACCATCCCAAATTCCCCCGTCCCCTCGTCCTCCCCACCATCTCTCACTTCCGTCCCCTCGTCATCCCCACCATTCCCCGCTCCCTCTACCGATGCCTTCCCAAATGGTCTGATGTTCCCATCAGAAAATTTGGAACATCAAGTGATCTGATGTTCCCATCACTGAAATTGAAGAAAAACCGTTAAAAATTTAATTGAAAATATGAAAAAGTATACAAAATAAACTATACTCATGAAATGAAGGGTATGGTAAACAACACAGCTCAATTCCAACGCAATTCACACAAAATAATTAAATCAAAATGAAAATAAATCAAACTCTGAAAATTCAATTTATCAATGCAATTAAAATCACTGAATTGGAATTGTAACATATTTAGTATAGATGTATATCCTTCTTACATGCAACAGATGGCGCTGTTTTTCAAGAAAAGCATAGTTTTACCTGTCACAGGTGTGGCATCTGTACTTATACTTTCGAAATGAACGGTATGGTAAACAACACAGCTCAATTCCAACACAATGTCACACAAAATAATTCAATACAAAATTAAATAAATCGAAATCTATGAATTAATTAAAATTTATCAATGCAATCGGAAACATTCAAATGGAATTCGTGACATATTTAGTATAGCATGCATGTTGCTATTATGTGCAACAGATGGCGCTCTTTTTCAAAAATGTATGTTTTTACCTGCCACAGGGGTGGCATCTATATAGTAGGTATATAAAATGACGTGCATATTCAAATGGAACGTTGTGTCAGAATTTCAAAGCAATCGGTGAAGAACTTTGAGAGATTACAGCGTGTGTTGGTCTTACATCCAACAGGTGGCGTTGTTTTTCAAACAAAGGATGTTTTTCCCGGTCATAAGTAAGGCATGTATATAGTTGCTATATAGAAACACGCGCCTATTCGAATGCAACGTCGTGTCAAAATTTCAAAGCAATCTGTAAAGAGGTTTCGAAGATTTCTCTCACATGAAAAACACAGTTTTTTTCAAAACAAGCTTTTTTTCCGTCACAGAAGTGATATCAATGTAATATGTATATAAATTCCTGCTCGGATGCGAATGGAACATTGTGTGAAAATTTTAAAGCAATCAGTGAATAACTTTCGGAGATTAGCGGTTTTGAACAAACGAACATTTCCATATATTATATTATATATATATATATATATATATATATATATATATATATATATATATATATATATATATATATATATTAGTATATTTTGGTAGCAGTCTTTCCTGTAGACATATATTATTAAATATGACCGAAAAAGTAAGATTAATAATTCTAACACGAATTTTCTCTATCTTTCGTACATTTCTTTTCACTGTTGGTGGTAATTCAAAAATCAATTCTCCAAAATTCATTTTTATTTCTAGTCTGACGCGACACTTGAGCGCGTTTCGTAAAACTTATTACATTTTAAAAGACTTAAGTTTACACATACACAATACAATACATACATACAGCTCATAAAACGGAGGAAAGGGTCCTGAAAGATATTGTTAATAGAAACGTTATCCCTACAGACAAAAATCAGAGAATACAACTGACGATTTACTATAAAACCAGAAAAACGGCCAGCCTACTCATGAGAAACTCTCCAGACACAAAGCAGAACGCTTTAAAAGAGACCAACGTCGTCTATGCCTTCAAATGCCCTCTTGGGGACTGTAAGCTCCAAAAAACCCAGTATATAGGCAAGACAACAACATCTCTTTCTAGGCGTTTAACGATGCATAAGCAACAGGGCTCCATTAAGGAACATAATCTCTTCCCACAACCAAACCCTCGCCAGAGAAATCCTAGTAAACAACACAGAAATCATTGATAGATACAGCGATAGCAGGCGGCTTGACGTTTGCGAGGCACTACACATTAAAAAGTCAACACCAGCAATCAACAGCCAATTAATGCACAACTTTATTCTACCCACCTCAAGACTCCGCTTCAATATAGAAGCATCAAGAAATATGGACCAATAGGCTTTCTACAATCACTTCCATTCAATACCCATTGTTTCGTGTTCTGTCTTGTGTTGATGAAATTAATACCCTATTAATGCCACCTCACCCCATCCACCTCACTCAAATGTAGATATAAACAAATCGGAGATGTGTAAGTTCTATTCAGTTGTGTATGTGTAAACTAAAGTCTTTTAAAATGTAATAAGTTTTACGAAACGCGCTCAAGTGTCGCGTCAGACTAGAAATAAAAATGAATTTTGGAGAATTGATTTTTGAATTACCACCAACAGTGAAAAGAAATGTACGAAATATAGAGAAAATTCGTGTTAGAATTATTAATCTTACTTTTTCGGTCATATTTAATAATAATATATATATATATATATATATATATATATATATATATATATATATATATATATATATATATATATATATATATTTATATATATATATATATATATATATATATATATATATATATATATATATATATATATATATATATATATATATCTGCATTTGGGTGAGGTGATATGTTACAACAGTTTTGGATGAGGTGAAAACAAACTTTCAACACAAGACAGAACACGAAACAATGGGTATAATATTTTGTAAGTTAAAGGGAAGAATGGAAGTTTCCCTTTAACTTACAAAATATTATACCCATTGTTTCCTGTTCTGTCTTGTGTTGAAAGTTTGTTTTCACCTCATCCAAAACTGTTGTAACATATCACCTCACCCAAATGCAGATATATATATATATATATATATATATATATATATATATATATATATATATATATATATATATATATATATATATATATATATGTATATGTAACTCCATATGTAACTCCTTTTTTGTAACAAAGTTCAAATAAAGTAAATATATATGTGTACATACAAAAGAATGGGGGTGGTAGGAGAAGATAATATTAGTGTTCAGTGAGAAACCACAAGGTCTCCTCTGAATACTTTTTATTTTCTTCTCCGAGGCTATGGGTCCCCACATTGGCACCAGAGGTGGTACCCTCACAAACTTTTATATATATATATATATATATATATATATATATATATATATATATATATATATATATATATATATATATATATATATATATATGTCGCTTATAGGGTGAGAAGGAAATATGAACATATTAACGTGTCGTCAAGCATATCATTTAGAGTGACAAATATCCAACATATACTAAAAGTTCCCGATACAGAGAACATATACGGTATACATAGACGAGATAAAGCACCTAAATTATTGGGATCGTCTCAAAGCTCTCCTCATGTACTCACTAGAAAGAAGACGAGAGATCTCTGTCGTCAAATAATCAAAAAATCAAATATAATAATAATTATCATATATAATATCAATCAAATAATATACACATGGAAGATACTGGAGGACCAGGTCCAAAATTTTACAGAAATATAACAACATACTGGAGTGAACGATATGGAAGAAAGTGCAGAATAGAACCAGTGAAGAGCAGGGGTGCCGTAGACACAATCATAGAACACTAAAAACATCAGAGGTCCGCGGTTGTTCAACATCCTCCCTGCGAGCATAAGAAATATTCCCGGAACAACCGTGGACATCTTCATGAGAAAACTACATAATTTTCTCCAAGGAGTGCCGGACCAACCAGGCTGTGGTGGGTATGTGGGCCTGCGGGCCACTCCAAGCAACAGCCTAGTGGACCAAACTCTCACAAGTCAAGCCTGGCCTCAGGCCGGGCTTGGGGAGTAGAAAAACTCCCAGAACCCCATCAAGCAGGAACCAATCAGTACGGTCGGTTTCGGTCTCGACGCACAATCGAGAATTCCGGGTTCGAGTCCAGGGTGGGTTATAAATGGTAGGGTACAATTCACCTAATACCTCTGTTTACCTAGCAGTAAGTAAGTACTCAGGAGTTAGTCAGCTTGGTGTGGGGTGGCATCCTGGGGGGGGGGGAGAACCTCGATATAAGCCTAACGTGAATAAATACACTCTGGCTGCCTGTCTCCCGACACAATGAATTATAATTATTATTAATTATATGTAATTAGTGTCAATACAGTTACAGCAGGTTCCTTCAGCTCACTTTATCACGTCAACTGAAGAGAGAATGTGTAGTGTCGGAGAGAATGGTGGAAGGTGCACACTCTATCACCTGTGTGTCCTTATCTATTAGTGTGTGTGTGTGTGTGTGTGTGTGTGTGTGTGTGTGTGTGTGTGTGTGTGTGTGTGTGTGTGTGTGTGTGTTTGTGTGTGTGTGTGTGTGTGTGTGTGTGTGTGTGTGTGTGTGTGTGTGTGTATTCACCTAGTTGTATTCACCTAGTTGTGCTTGCGGGAATTGAGCTCTAGCTCTTTGGTCCCGCCTCTCAACCGTCAATCAACAGGTGTACAGGTTCCTGAGCCTACTGGGCTCTATCATATCTACACTTGAAACTGTGTATGGAGTCAGCCTCCACCACATCGCTTCCTAATGCATTCCATTTGTCAACCACTCTGACACTAAAAAAGTTCTTTTTAATATCTCTGTGGCTCATTTGGGCACTTAATTTCCACCTGTCTCCCCTAGTGCGTGTGCCCCTTGTGTTAAATATCCTATCTTTATCAACCCTGTCGATTGCCTTGAGAATCTTGAATGTGGTGATCATGTCCCCCCTAACTCTTCTGTCTTCCAACGAAGTGAGGTTCAATTCCCGTAGTCTCTCCTCGTAGCTCATACCTCTCAGCTCGGGTACTAGTCTGGTGGCAAACCTTTGAACCTTTTCCATTTTAGTCTTATGCTTGACTAGATATGGACTCCATGCTGGAGCCGCATACTCCAGGATTGGTCTGACATATGTGGTATATAATGTTCTGAAAGATTCCTTACGTAAGTTTCTAAAGGCCGTTCTTATGTTAGCCAACCTGGCATATGCTGCTGATGTTATCCTCTTGATATGAGATTCACGGGACAGGTCTGACGTGATATCAACCCCCAGGTCTTTCTCTCTCTCTGACTCATGAAGTATTTCATCTCCCAAGTGATACTTTGTATCTGGTCTCCTGCTTCCTACCTATATCTTCATTACATTACATTTGCTTGGGTTAAACTCTAACAGTCATTTGTTCGACCATTCCTGCAGCTTTTCCAGGTCTTCTTGAAGCCTCAAGCTGTCCTCTTCAGTCTTAATCCTTCTCATAATTTTGGCGTCGTCAGCAAACATTGAGAGGAATGAGTCTATACCCTCTGGGAGATCATTTACGTATATTAGAAACAGGATAGGTCCAAGCACAGAGCCCTCCCGCCAAACACACACCGAAACTACGACGTTGGTACAACGTTCGAACAAGTTTTAACACTTCCTAACCAGTTATAACAACTAATATAGCAAGTTGTAACAACGTTCTAATACGTCATAAACACGTTAAGCCAAGATGTAACAACTTTATTACAAGTTGTAACAAGCGGAAAATAGAGACATTTTCGGTTTGTGTTTCCAGGGCAGTGGGACTCCACTGGTGACTTCACGCCATTCTGAGGTCTCACCCCTCACTATAACTCTTTGCTTCCTATTGCTTAGGTACTCCCTTATCCACTGGAGCGCCCTACCAGTTACTCCTGCCTGTTTCTCCAGCTTATGCATCAACCTTTTATGGAGTACTGTGTCAAAGGCGTTCCGACAGTCCAAAAAATGCAGTCCGCCCTTCTTTCTCTTTCTTGCTTTGTTATCTTTGTGTGTGTGTGTGTGTGTGTGTGTGTGTGTGTGTGTGTGTGTGTGTGTGTGTGTGTGTGTGTGTGTGTGTGTGTGTGTGTGTGTACTTACCTAGTGGTGCTTACTTAGTTGTGCTTTCTTCCGCTCGCCAACCTTACCCATCGTTTCATCCACGTTAATTGTCTCTTATTCAGTCTAACTCCAAAACAAAGGCAGGTTTAGGAATTTGAAATCTTTTGGAATGAAACAATCCTCCGCACTCTCTGCTACTCTTTACCACCGTCTCGAACACTTCCACTCAACCCTTCACACCCCACAACAACAACTCCACACCCCCACAACAACAACTCCACACCCCCACAACAACAACTCCACACCCCCACAACAACAACTCCACACCCCACAACAACAACTCCACACCCTACAACAACAACTCCACACCCCCACAACAACAACTCCACACCCCACAACAACAACACCACACCCCCACAACAACAACTCCACACCCCCACAACAACAACTCCACACCCCCACAACAACAACTCCACACCCCCACAACAACAACTCCACACCCCACAACAACAACTCCACACCCCCACAACAACAACTCCACACCCCCACAACAACAACTCCACACCCCCACAACAACAACTCCACACCCCCACAACAACAACTCCACACCCCACAAGAACAACTCCACACCCCACAACAACAACTCCTCACCCCCACAACAACAACAACTCCACACCCCCCAAGAACAACTCCACACCCCCACAACAACAACAACTTCACACTTCACAACAACAACTCCACACCCCACAACAACAACTCCACACCCCCCAAGAACAACTTCACACCCCCACAACAACAACTCCACACCCCACAACAACAACTCCACACCCCCACAACAACAACAACTCCACACCCCACAACAACAACAACTCCACACCCCCACAACAACAACTCCACACCCCACAACAACAACAACTCCACACCCCCACAACAACAACTCCACACCCCACAACAACAACTCCACACCCCCACAACAACAACTCCACACCCCCACAACAACAACTCCACACCCCACAACAACAACTCCACACCCCCACAACAACAACAACTCCACACCCCACAACAACAACAACTCCACACCCCCACAACAACAACTCCACACCCCACAACAACAACAACTCCACACCCCCACAACAACAACTCCACACCCCACAACAACAACTCCACACCCCCACAACAACAACTCCACACCCCCACAACAACAACTCCACACCCCACAACAACTACTCCACACTCCACAACAACAACAACTCCACACCCCCACAACAACAACTCCACACCCCCACAATAACAACTCCACACCCCCAACAACAACTCCACACCCCACAACAACAACAACAACTCCACACCCCACAACAACAACTCCACACCCCACAACAACAACAACTCCACACCCCACAACAACTACTCCACACCCCCACAACAACAACAACTCCACACCCCACAACAACAACAACTCCACACCCCGCAACAACAACAACTCCACACCCCACAACAACAACTCCACACCCCACAACAACAACAACTCCACACCCCACAACAACAACAACTCCACACCCCACAACAACTACTCCACACCCCCACAACAACAACAACTCCACACCCCACAACAACAACAACTCCACACCCCACAACAACAACAACTCCACACCCCCACAACAACAACAACTCCACACCCCCACAACAACAACTCCACACCCCACAACAACAACATAACACCCCACAACAACAACTCCACACCCCACAACAACAACTCCACACCCCACAACAACAACAACTCCACACCCCACAACAACAACAACTCCACACCCCACAACAACAACAACTCCACACCCCACAACAACAACTCCACACCCCACAACAACAACTACTCCACACCCCACAACAACAACTCCACACCCCCACAACAACAACTCCACACCCCACAACAACAACTCCACACCCCACAACAACAACTCCACACCCCCACAACAACAACAACTCCACACCCCCACAACAACAACTCCACACCCCACAACAACAACTCCACACCCCACAACAACAACACTCCCCCCCCTAGTGGCCAGCCTGGTGGAGGTGCCTGACTCAGCTGGGTAAATTCATGGTAGTCTAGACTATCCATTCTTCGTAATTAAATCTCTCGTTGCTTGTGAATACTCCATGGGCGCCCAGACGAGGAGGCCAGACAGGAGAGAAATACACACGCTGTATAATCTCCATTTATGAGTTGGTGTATAGATCTGAAGTATGTTTGTACAGAGGTCGCAAGTACGTGTTTTATATGTTGGATAGTGAGTGTATGTGAAGTATATTCATGATTATAGTTCTCGATATGTCGCTTTTCTCTACGTTTTCGGTGGCTTAGCGCACATGTCTGGTGGGTTGGTGATCGATCTTGCATCGCGTGTGGCATGTTCAATGTACTCACTCATACGCACACGCGCGTACTCATAAACACAACCATTCATACACCAAAAGTGTGTCTGCCCACCTGTAAATGTACTAACGCAGATTGACTCATTCATAATTAGAAATTTACTTGAATGATTATTTAATAAGTGGTCTTTAGAGTTCAACGCCAGCAAGTGCATATTCTGAAAACTTTATACTATGAACAAAAGGCGAAGCAACGTTATTATTTGGGTCTTAAACAGGTTGGCCAGCAGTTAATGCCATACACATCAGACCAATTCAGAAATATGCAGTGCCTGCTTATCAAATAATTTAATAATATGATATTTGATATGCCGGTATATAATTTATTATATAAGATAAGATATATCAGATATATCTTATCTGATATATCTTATCTGATATATCAGATAAGAATTAAAAACGGTAAACGTCCATAGGAATATAACTAGATCATAGAAGCGGGAATTATAAATTATAGAGGAAATCATGTACATGTCAAGATAAGAAAAAAAAAGAGATATTATCACTACATAAAAAATATTAATATAAATGTTGAGAGGCCAAACCCAGAGCTGAAGCTCAACCCTCGCAGGCACGGCTATGTGGATATTAACATACACATATAATACAACATATAATACAACATATAATACAACAAATACACAAACATGAATACAAGTATATTCATCTCCAACAAAACAGCAGGACATATTTATTTTCAACTCGTATATTTCAGCATTTCCAGCTCTGGTTAACAAATGAAGGCAACATATAACTCTCCAGCGGCTTCACCTGTTAATGTACGTGTTCCAGCACCGAGCTTCCTGGATTACGTGTTCCAGCACCGAGTCTCCTGGATCACGTGTTCCAGCACCGAACCTCCAGGATCACGTGTTCCAGCACCAAACCTCCAGGATCACGTGTTCCAGCACCGAACCTCCAGGATCACGTGTTCCAGCACCGAACCTTCAGGATCACGTGTTCCAGCAGTGAGCTTCCTGGATCACGTGTTCCAGCAGTGAGCTTCCTGGATCACGTGTTCCAGCACTGAGCCTCCTGGATCACGTGTTCCAGCAGTGAGCTTCCTGGATCACGTGTTCCAGCACGGAGCTTCCTGGATCACGTGTTCCAACACTGTGTCTGCTGGATCACGTGTTCCAGCACTGAGCCTCCAAGATCACGTGTTCCAACACTGTGTCTGCTGGATCACGTGTTCCAACACTGTGTCTGCTGGATCACGTGTTCCAACACTGTGTCTGCTGGATCACGCGTTCCAACACCTGTGTCTGCTGGATCACGTGTTCCAACACCTGTGTCTGCTGGATCACGTGTTCCAGCACCGAGCCTGTTGGACCGAAAGTCAACACGTCAGATGATGAGGTACGCCTCATGCAGTGTTAATTCACTCTGACTGGCCCTCCAAATTAGTTGCAGTGTGAATTGCAAATGCCACATGCTAATGTAACAACTTTGTCTTCTTGCGCTGTCTCCCCGATGATTGGTGTCCATTTCTACTACACAGTCTCTAAGTAAATGCTCTCGTGATATGTCTTGAATAATGTTGAAGACTTACTTAACAAATATTAATCGTTTTAGTTACTTATAACCTGCACGTTGTTGTTGTTGGCCTGTGCCCAACACGGGGAAGGTTGTAGTTAGACTCGTGGTTATGAGTGACTAGTGGGAGTGCCCAAGTGCCCATCACAACAAAATGTTCAATGTTAACACGACTAGGGTACCTCCATCCACCTGAGGGTACCTCCATTCACCTGAGGGTACCTCCATTCACCTGAGGGTAGCTCCATTCACCTGAGGGTCCCTCCATCCACCTGAGGGTACCTCCATCCACCTGAGGGTACCTCCATCCACCTGAAGGTACCTCCATCCATCTGAGGGTACCTGCATCCACCTGAGGGTACCTCCATCCACCTGAGGGTACCTCCATCCACCTGAAGGTACCTCCATCCACCTGAGGGTACCTCCATCCACCTGAGGGTACCTCCATCCACCTGAGGGTACCTCCATCCACCTGAGGGTACCTCCATCCACCTGAGGGTACCTCCATCCACCTGAGGGTACCTCCATCCACCTGAGGGTACCTCCATCCACCTGAGGGTACCTCCATCCACCTGAGGGTAGCTCCATTCACCTGAGGGTACCTCCACCTACCTGAGGGTACCTCCATCCACCTGAGGGTACCTGCATCCACCTGAGGGTACCTCCATCCACCTGAGGGTACCTCCATCCACCTGAGGGTACCTCCATCCACCTGAGGGTACCTCCATCCACCTGAGGGTACCTCCATCCACCTGAGGGTACCTCCACCCACCTGAGGGTACCTCCATCCACTTGGGTGTACCTCCATCCACCTGAGGGTAGCTCCATTCACCTGAGGGTACCTCCATCCACCTGAGGGTAGCTCCATTCACCTGAGGGTACCTCCATCCACCTGAGGGTAGCTCCATTCACCTGAGGGTACCTCCATCCACCTGAGGGTAGCTCCATTCACCTGAGGGTACCTCCATTCACCTGAGGGTACCTCCATCCATCTGAGGGCACCTCCATCCACCTGAGGGTACCTCCATCCACCTGAGGGTACCTCCATCCACCTGAGGGTACCTGCATCCACCTGAGGGTACCTCCATCCACCTGAGGGTACCTCCATCCACCTGAGGGTACCTCCATTCACCTGAGGGTACCTCCATCCATCTGAGGGTACCTCCATCCACCTGAGGGTACCTCTATCCACCTGAGGGTACCTCCATCCACCTGAGGGTACCTCCATCCACCTGAGGGTACCTCCATCCACCTGAAGGTACCTCCATCCACCTGAGGGTACCTCCACCCACCTGAGGGTACCTCCACCCACCTGAGGGTACCTCCATCCACTTGGGTGTACTTCCATCCACCTGAGGGTACCTCCTTCCACCTGAGGGTACCTCCATCCACCTGAGGGTACCTCCATCCACCTGAGGGTACCTCCATCCACCTGAGGGTACCTCCACCCACCTGAGGGTACCTCCATCCAGCTGAGGGTACCTCCATCCAGCTGAGGGTACCTGCATCCACCTGAGGGTACCCTCCATCCACCTGAGGGTACCTCCATCCACCTGAGGGTACCTCATCCACTTGGGGGTACCTCCCTCTCACTGCTTGAACACGTTTCTGCCCCCCAACATCTTTCCCGACTTACCCCCTCCCCCTCCCCCTCCTTCCTTACACCCCTACCACAAGAGAGAGACAGAAAGAGGAAAAAAGTGACACACACACACACAAAAGATAATAGCAAGACACAGACAGTTAGACTAAGACACAGATAGAGGCAGAGAGAAACACAGAGAGACGGATAGAAAATAAACAGAGAGAGAGAGAGAGAGAGAGAGAGAGAGAGAGAGAGAGAGAGAGAGAGAGAGAGAGAGAGAGAGAGAGAGAGAGAGAGAGAAAGAGAGATTGAGAGAGAGAGAAAGAGATTGAGAGAGAGAGAAAGAGATTGAGAGAGAGAGACACACATAGATGGGATGTGTCTCATAATACATATGCATATATAAATATATATATTACAGTTTTATTATAGCCAGACGCTAGTACACGTTTTTCGTTGACTGTCAAACATTTTCAAAGGCAGAGCTCAAGTGAATACAAATTGACTGAGGCAGTCGAACATATAACCTTAAGGGAGTCGAGTGACACATGGGACCTATTGGCCCATGTGACACTCAACTCACTTCATAGCGAGTCGAGTTGACCTCTGTCAACCTCATAATTGACCTAAGAGGTTGACATAGGTCCACTGCAGCTTGACAATCTCCCTTGCCTTCAGTGACGTCTGCGGCAGTATGTTTGATGTTTTGTCTGGGTGAGTTTGATGTGTTGTGCTTCTTGATGTCCAGTTATCTGTTGCCATTGTATCTGTTGACTATTTTAGTGTTAGTTGTATATATCTGGTGATGATCTGGTTGTGTGTGGAGACCATGTTCCTACACGGGGCCTTGATGTTGGTACATTGTCAGACATCTTGGAAGATTTGATGTAGTCTTGCCTATATACTAAGATCTCTGAGGCTGACAGTCCTCCAGTGGGCAGCTGAAGGTGGAGATGTGTGTATGTGAGTGCGAGATAATGAGAGATATGAGGTGCTTAAAGACAGAGAATGAGGAAGAAGCTGGGTGAACAAGGTGTTATTGACGAACAATGAGTCATTGATGAACAGTGTGTCATTGATGAACAGTGTGTCATTGATGAACAAGGTGTAACTGATTAACAGACTGCCAGTGATGAACAGGGTACCATTGATGCAAAGTGTTATTGATGATCATTGGGTATAATTCAATTGAGGTGAAGGGTTGAGTGATATCGTGGTACCAATATTGAAAATAAAAATTATAGGTTGAAATGGTTTTTGCTAATCAGAACAGTCACTGAGATCAGGACGGGTTAGACAGCTTATTACACACAGAATCACAATTGCGTGATGCATCAAATGAACAAATCCACAAGGGCCCTGACGATGATTCGAACCTGCGTCCGAGTGCTCAGTCGTTTAAGTCGTCTGGGAAGCTCTCGGACGCAGGTTCGAATCCTCGTTACGTCCCATGTGGATTTGTTCATTAGACAGTATATATAAAATACTCCTTACTTTTTCCGCTCTGTTATTAATGTAAACAATCTACTGTAGTGTTGCCATAACCACTGAGTCCTTAATGGCATAGTCTACTCCGGCCATCATTAAGTATCCCACTCTTTTAAGTGTATTCATCTCTTATTTTCTTGAACTTTTTCCATTTTTTGTTAGCTTCTCAGTTACAATTAAGTCTTTGTCCCTTTACACCTTTAAATAATTATTTTCTAAATAATTAAAGTTTTGACTTAATTAGTTTTGTATAATTCCTGTCCGCACACTTGTGCATTAGTCTTACGTACTTTGTGCACACATTCTTTCGAATACAAACTTGAATTTGAATTTGAATTAGCTCGGTAACTGCAGGATAATTTGCGGAGATTATAGACATGCAATGGACACTGAAATTTGTGGTGGATATTCGGATACCTGTGGATAGAGGTGTGTGTTGTGTATGTGTGTGTGTGTGTGTGTGTGTGTGTGTGTGTGTGTGTGTGTGTGTGTGTGTGTGTAATCACCTAGTTGTACTCACCTAGTTGTGCTTGCGGGGGTTGAGCTCTGGCTCTTTGATCCCGCCTCTCAACCGACAATAAACAGGTGTACAGGTTCCTGAGCCTATTGGGCTCTATCATATCTACACTTGAAACTGTGTATGGAGTCAGCCTCCACCACATCACTTCATAATGCATTCCATTTGTCAACCACTCTGACACTAAAAAAAGTTCTTTCAAATATCTCTGTGGCTCATTTGGGCGCTCAGTTTCCACCTGTGTCCCCTTGTGCGTGTGTCTTTTGTGTTAAATAACCTGTCTTTATCTACCCTATCAATTCCCTTGAGAATCTTGAATGTGGTGATCATGTCCCCCCTAACTCTTCTGTCTTCCAGCGAAGTGAGGTTTAATTCCCGTAGTCTCTCCTCGTAGCTCATACCTCTCAGCTCGGGTACTAGTCTGGTGGCAAATCTTTGAACCTTTTCCAGTTTAGTCTTATCCTTGACTAGATACGGACTCCATGCTGGAGCTGCATACTCCAGGATTGGCCTGACATATGTGGTATACAAAGTTCTGAATGATTCTTTACACAAATTTCTGAATGCCGTTCGTATGTTGGCCAGCCTGGCATATGCCGCTGATGTTATCCTCTTGATATGCGCTGCAGGAGACAGGTCTGGCGTGATATCAACTCCCAAGTCGTTTTCTTTCTCTTACTCCTGAAGAAATTCCTCTCCCAGATAATACCTTGTATTTGGCCTCCTGCTCCCTGCACCTATCTTCATTATATTACATTTGGTTGGGTTAAACTCTAACAACCACTTGTTCGACCATTCCTGCAGTTTGTCTAGGTCTTCTTGAAGCATCAAACAGTCCTCTTCTGTCTTAATCCTTCTCATAATTTTGGCATCGTCCGCAAACATTGAGAGAAATGACTCTATACCCTCCGGGAGATCATTTACATATATCAGAAACACGATAGGACCGAGTACAGAGTGTGTGTGTGTGTGTGTGTGTGTGTGTGCGTGAGTGTGCGTGTGTGTTGTGTGTGGTGTGTGTGTGTGTGCTGTGTGTGTTGAGTGTGGTGTGTGTGTGTGTACTCACCTAGTTGTACTCCCCTAGTTGTGCTTGCGGGGGTTGAGCTCTGGCTCTTTGGTCCCGCCTCTCAACTGTCAATCAACAGGTGTACAGGTTCCTGAGCCTATTGGGCTCTATCATATCTACACTTGAAACTGTGTATGGAGTCAGCCTCCACCACATCACTTCCTAATGCATTCCATTTGTCAACCACTCTGACACTAAAAAAGTTCTTTCTAATATCTCTGTGGCTCATTTGGGCACTCAGTTTCCACCTGTGTCCCCTAGTGCGTGTGCCCCTTGTGTTAAACAGCCTGTCTTTATCAACCTTGTCAATTCCCTTGAGGATCTTGAATGTGGTGATCATATCCCCCCTAACTCTTCTGTCTTCCAACGAAGTGAGGTTTAATTCCCGTAGTCTATCCTCGTAGCTCATACCTCTCAGCTCGGGTACTAGTCTGGTGGCAAACCTTTGAACCTTTTCCATTTTAGTCTTATGCTAGACTAGATATGGACTCCATGCTGGTGCCGCACACTCCAGGATTGGTCTGACATATGTGGTATATAATGTTCTGAAAGATTCCTTACACAAGTTTCTAAAGGCCGTTCTTATGTTAGCCAACCTGGCATATGCCGCTGCTGTTATCCTCTTGATATGAGCATCAGGGGACAGGTCTGGCGTGATATCAACCCCCAGGTCTTTCTCTCTCTCGAACTCTTGAAGTATTTCATCTCCCAAGTGATACCTTGTATCTGGTCCCCTGCTTCCTACCCCTATCTTCATTACATTACATTTGCTTGGGTTAAACTCTAACATCCATTTGTTCGACCATTCCTGCAGCTTGTCCAGGTCTTCTTGAAGCCTCAAGCTGTCCTCCTCTGTCTTAATCCTTCTCATAATTTTGGCGTCGTCAGCAAACATTGAGAGGAATGAGTCTATACCCTCTGGGAGATCATTTACGTATATCAGAAACAGGATAGGTCCAAGTACAGAGCCCTGTGGGACTCCACTGGTGACTTCACGCCAGTCTGAGGTCTCACCCCTCACTGTAACTCTCTGCTTCTTATTGTTTAGGTACTCCCTTATCCACTGGAGCGCCCTACCAGTTACTCCTGCCTGTTTCTCTAGCTTATGCATAAACCTTTTATGGGGTACTGTGTCAAAGGCTTTCCGACAGTCCAAAAAAATGCAGTCCGCCCACCCTTCTCTTTCTTGTTTAATCTTTGTCACCTGATCGTAGAATTCTATCAATCCTGAAAGGCAAGATTTACCCTCCCTGAACCCATGTTGATGGGTTGTCACGAAGTCTCTTCTCTCCAGATGTGTTACTAGGTTTTTTCTCACAATCTTCTCCATCACCTTGCATGGTATACAAGTTAAGGACACTGGCCTGTAGTTCTGTGCCTCTTGTCTGTCACCCTTTTTGTATATTGGTACTACATTAGCAGTCTTCCATATTTCTGGTAGGTCCCCCGTTTCCAGTGACCTACTATACACTATGGAGAGTGGTAGGCAAAGTGCTCCTGCACACTCTTTCAATACCCATGGCGAGATTCCATCCGGCCCAACAGCTTTTCTCACATCCAGCTCCAATAGGTGTTTCTTGACCTCATCTCTTGTAATTTCGAACCAATCCAAGGTCACCTGGTTTGCTGCTACCTCTTCTAGCGCCGCGACATCTCCCTGTTCTATTGTAAAGACCTCCTGGAACTTTTTGTTGAGTTCTTCACACACCTCTTTGTCATTCTCTGTGTACCTGTCCTCGCCCACCCTAAGTTTCATCACCTGTTCCTTCACTGTTGTCTATCTCCTGATGTGACTGTGTAGTAGCTTGGGTTCGGTCTTGGCTTTATTAGCTATATCATTTTCATACCTTTTCTCAGCTGCTCTTCTCACACTGACATACTCGTTCCTGGTTCTCTGGTATCTCTCTCTACTTTCTGGTGTTCTGTTATTACGGAAGTTCCTCCATGCCCTTTTGTTCTGCTCCTTTGCTTTCATACATTCCCTATTAAACCACGGATTCTTCCTTTGCTTCTCTGTTTTTTCCTGTCGGGCTGGGACAAACCTGCTTACAGCCTCCTGACATTTTTGGGTGACATAGTCCATCATGTCTTGTACGGACTTGGTTCCGAATTCTGTGTCCCAATGTATATCCCATAGGAATTTATTCATTTCCTCATAGTTTCTCTTTCGGTACGCCAGCCCTTTGGTTCCCACTTCTTTTTTGGGGGTGATAATTCTCAGCTCAACCAGGTACTCAAAGCTCAATACACTATGATCACTCATTCCCAAGGGGGCTTCCAACTTAACTTCCCTTATATCCGACTCATTTAGGGTAAATATCAGATCAAGCAAGGCTGGTTCATCCCCTCCTCTCATTCTTGTCGGTCCCTTGACGTGTTGACTTAAAAAGTTTCTTGTTGCCACATCCAGCAGCTTAGCTCTCCATGTGTCTGGGCCTCCATGTGGGTCTCTGTTCCCCCAATC
This sequence comes from Procambarus clarkii, assembly GCF_040958095.1. Taxonomy (NCBI): domain Eukaryota; kingdom Metazoa; phylum Arthropoda; class Malacostraca; order Decapoda; family Cambaridae; genus Procambarus; species Procambarus clarkii. The sequence continues at coordinate 8,138,078 of NC_091223.1, read as the reverse complement.
TATCTTTCCATGGTTGAAGTCTTCCATGATTAGTAGCCTGGATCCGTTCCTGCTAGCCACAGAAGCTGCTCTCTCTATTATATTGATGGTGGCCAAGTTGTTTCTATCATATTCCTGTCTGGGTCTTCTGTCATTTGGTGGGGGGTTATATAAGACTACTATTATAATTTTCTGTCTTCCAGTGGCTATGGTGCCTGAAATGTAGTCACTGAAACCTTCACAGTTCTGAATTACCATCTCTTCGAAACTCCAACCTTCTCTTAGTAGCAGAGCTACACCACCTCCTCCTCTCCCTTCTCTCTCTTTCCTCACTACATAGTAGCCCTGTGGAAACACTGCGTTTGTTATGATTTTTGTTAACTTTGTTTCTGTGAGTGCTATTATGTCTGGGTTTTCTTCTAGTGCCCATTCTCCAAGTTCACTTGTTTTATTTGAAATCCCATCTATGTTAGTGTACATCGCCTTGAAGCTCACTTTCTTCTGTTCATTTTCATGTCCCTTTCTTGGCAAGCATTCTGCTGGTGTGGGAAGCTGTTCCATGGGTGAGAGGATCTGTGAGGTGGTTTGCAGGGTCTCAGAGGATTTTGGGGTGGGGGGTGGGGGTTTAAGGGAAGAGGGGACAGGTAGGGTGTGGGTTAAGGAGTTAGAGGGGACATGGAGGATACTCAGTGAGGGGGGAAGAGGGATAGGGAGGGTCTGGGATGAAGGGGGAGGGGGGACAGGGGGAAAAAGGTGGGAGGGGGGACATGATGGGAATGGGGAAGGGGTGTCAGGGTCAGAATGGGGTGGGGTGGGAGGGAGGGTTGGGTGGGGGCAGGTAGGGTGAGGAGAAGGGAGGGTTTCTATGCAGAGGGGGTGGTGGTGTGGCCACCCCCTCTGGTGTTGCTGGGATGCTGGTTTTGGGTTCTCCTCTTGTCTCTGGGACTGTTGTGTTGTGGGGTGTGATTTCCTGGTTTGCTCCTCTCTCCCTGCGCTTCCTCCTTGCCTCTGCTGCCCTGGCTCTCTCCTCCTTCGTCCTGTCCCTCTGCAGGAATACTTTTTTGTATCCCTCCATATGCTGCAGACGACTCTTCCTTTCGAGAATGTCCTCCTTCGTGGTTTCGTTTGTAAACACCACCTTTACAAGTCGGTTTCTGTCCTTGTTGTACCAGCCCAACCTGAAAACCTTCTCTATGTTATGTACAGCCCCTTCCATCCGAAACCCCTTCAGTAGCCCATGTACTGCCTCTCTATCCTTGCCATTCCATTCTTGCCTGTTGGATCCTTCCTGTTCTTTGATGCCTACAACTACCACTGATCTTTTCCTCTCCAGCAGTTGAGTGGTGCACCTTGCTGCTTCCTGTGATGTAGCTGCTTGCATCGCTACCTCCCTCACTGTGTTCATTGCTTCTGAGCTCTTTTTCAGTATATCCGCAAATGTATCAGGTACAGAGGCATTTCCTTCCAATGTAACATTCCCACCTTCCCTTTGGATGATAATCTGATGCTCGGTCTCTTTATTTTTCTCAGTGAGAGATTTGATCTCCTCCCTTGCTGATGCTAGCTCACTTTGCAGATTGTTAATGTGTGTGTGAGTGTGTGTGTGTGTGTGTGTGTGTGTGTGTGTGTGTGTGAGTGTGTGTGTGTGTGTGTGTGTGTGTGTGTGTGTGTGTGTGTGTGTGTGTGTGTGAGTGTGTGTGTGTACTCACCTAGTTGTGTTTGCGGGGGTTGAGCTCTGGCTCTTTGGTCCCGCCTCTTAACCGTCAATCAACTGATGTACAGATTCCTGAGCCTACTGGGCTCTGTCATATCTACATTTGAAACTGTGTATGGAGTCAGCCTCCACCACATCACTTCCTAATGCATTCGATTTACTAACTACTCTGACACTGAAAAAGTTCTTTCTAATGTCTCTGTGGCTCATTTGGGTACTCAGCATCCACCGGTGTCCCCTTGTTCACGTCCCGCCAGTGTTGAATAGTTCATCCCTGTTTACCCGGTCGATTCCCCTGAGGATTTTGTAGGTTGTGATCATGTCCCCCTTTACTCTTCTGTCTTCCAGTGTCGTAAGATGCATTTCCCGCAGCCTTTCCTCATAACTCATGCCTCTTAGTTCTGGGACTAGTCTAGTAGCATACCTTTGGACATTTTCCAGCTTCGTCTTGTGCTTGACAAGGTACGGGCTCCATGCTGGGGCCACATACTCCAGGATTGGTCGTACATATGTGGTGTACAAGATTCTGAATTATTCCTAACACAGGTTCCTGAGCGCTGTTCTGATGTTAACCAGCCTCGCATATGCCTTAGACGTTATTCTATTTATGTGGGCTTCAGGAGACAGGTTTCGTGTGATATCAACTCCTAGATCTTTCTCTCTGTCTGTTTCAATAAGTACTTCATCTCCTATTCTGTATCCTGTGTGTGGCCTCCTGTTTCCACTGCCTAGTTTCATTACTTTGCATTTACTCGGGTTGAACTTCAACAGCCATTTGTTGGACCATTCACTCAGTCTGTCGAGGTCATCTTGTAGCCTCCTACTATCATCCTCTGATTCAATCCTCCTCATAATTTTTGAATCGTCGGCAAACATTGAGAGGAACGAATCTATACCCTCTGGGAGATCATTTACATATACCAAAAACAGTATAAGTCCAAGGACTGATCCCTGCGGGACTTCACTTGTAACGTCTCGTCAATCTGAGACCTCACCCCTCACACAGACTCGATGTCTCCTGTTGCTTAGGTACTCCTTTATCCAATGGAGTACCTTCCCTTTCACTCCAGCCTGCATCTCCAGCTTTCTCACTAGCCTCTTGTGTGGCACTGTATCAAAGGCTTTCTGACAATCCAAAAATATGCAGTCTGCCCACCCTTCTCTTTCTTGCCTTATTTTTGTTGCCTGGTCGTAGAATTCAAGTAGCCCTGTGAGGCAGGACCTGCTATCCCTGAACCCATGTTGATGCTGTGTTACAAAGTTCCTTCGCTCCAGATGCTCCACTAGCTTTGTTCGCACAATCTTCTTCATCAGCTTGCATGGTGTGCAGGTTAGGGACACTGGCCTGTAGTTCAGTGCCTCCTGTCTATCCCCTTTCTTGTATATCGGGACTACGTTAGCTGCTTTCCAAATATCTGGCAGTTCGCCTGTTGCCAGTGATTTGTTATACGCTATGGAGAGTGGTAGGCATAGTTCTTTTGCTCCTTCCTTTAGTACCCAAGGGGAGATTCCATCTGGGCCTATAGCCTTTGTCACATCCAACTCTAGTAAACACTTTCTTACTTCCCCGCTGGTAATCTCAAACTCTTCCAGTGGTTCCTGGTTAGCTATTCCCTCACTTATCTTTGGAATTTCTCCTTGCTCTAAGGTGAAGACCTCCTGGAATTTCTTATTCAGTTCCTCACACACTTCCTTGTCATTTGTATTGAATCCTTCCGCCCCTATCCTTATTTTCATAATCTGTTCCTTTACTGTGGTTTTTCTCCTGATGTGGCTATGCAACAATTTAGGCTGAGTCTTTGCCTTGCTTGCGATGTCATTTTCGTATTGTCTTTCTGCCTCTCTTCTCATCCTGACATATTCATTCCTGGCATTCTGGTATCTTTCTCTGCTCTCCAGTGTCCTGTTATTCCTATAGTTTCTCCATGCCCTTTTACTTTGCTGCTTAGCTAGCCTACATCTCTGATTAAACCATGGGTTTCTCATCTTCATTTCTCTGTTTTCCTTTTGGACTTGGACAAACTTGTTTGCTGCGTCCTTGCACTTATGCGTGATGTAATCCATCATATCTTGGGTCGTCTTTCCCCTGAGCTCTGTTTCCCATGCTATATCTGTTATTAATTTTCTTATCCCCTCATAGTTTCCCTTTCGGTATGGTAACCTTTTGGTTTCGGTATCCCTCCTCGAGTTCAATAACCCTTCTTCAATCAGGTACTCAAACACCAGTACACTGTGGTCGCTCATTCCTACTGGGTCCTCAAAACCGATTTCTCTTATTTCGGAGTCGTTCAGAGTGAAGACTAGGTCGAGTCTCGCTGGTTCGTCATTGCCTCGAATCCTTGTGGGTTCTCCGACATGCTGGGTTAAAAAGTTTCTTGTCACCTCCTCCAATAGTTTGGCTCTCCACGTATCCTCGCCTCCATGCGGTTTCTTGTTCTCCCAGTCAATCCTTCCGTGATTGTAAAGATTGTACAGATGGTGTACAGATTGCTGAGCCTATTGGGCTCTATCATATCTATATTTGAAGCAGTGTATGGAGTCAGCCTCCACCACATCACTACTTAATGCATTTCATTTGTTATTTACCATGACACTGAAAAAATTATTTCTAACGTCACGAAGGTTCGCCTTGTGCATGACAAGGTACAGGCTCCATGCTGGGGCCGCATACTCCAGGTGTGGTCTTACATATGTGGTATACAAGGTTCTGAATGATTCCTTACACAGGTTCCTGAAGGCTGTTCTGATGTTAGCCAGCCTCGCACATGCCGCAGATGTTTTTCTTTTGATGTGGGCTTCAGGAGACATGGTTGGTGTGATATCAACTCCTAGATCCTTCTTTCTGTCCGTTTGATGAAGGACTTCCTCTCCCATTCTGTATCCTGTGTCTGGCCTCCTGTTTCCACTGCCTAGTCTCATTACCTTCCATTTACTCCGGTTGAACTTTAGTAGCCATTTCTTAGACCATTCATGCAGTCTAACTAGGTCATCTAGTAGTCTCATACTGTCTTCCTCCGTCTTAATCCTCCTCATAATTTTTGCATCATCAGCAAACAATGAGAGGAATGATTCTATACCATTTGGAAGATCATTTACATGTATAAGAAACAGTATAGGTCCAAGGACTGAACCCTGCACGACCCCACTGGTGACGTCTCTCCAATCTGAGACCTCACCCCACACAGTGACTCGCTACCTTCTGTTACTTAGGTACTCCATTATCCATTGGAGTACCTTCCCTTTCACTCCTGCTGGCATCTCCAACTTTCGCACTAGTCTCTGATGTGGCACTGTGTCAAAGGTTTTCTGGCAATCTAAAATTATGCAGTCTGCCCACCCTTCTCTTTCTTGTCTGATACTTGTTGCCTGATCGTAGAATTCAATTAATCCTGTGGGGCATGACTTGCCATCCCTGAAACCATGTTGGTGTTGTAACACAAAGTTCCTTCGCTCCAGATGTTCGACTAGCTTTTTTCGCACAATTTTCTCCATTAGCTTGCATGGTATGCAAGTTAGGGACACTGGTCTGTAGTTCAGGGCCTCCTGTCTATCCCCTTTCTTGTACATCGGGACCACGTTTGCCGCCTTCCAAATTTCTGGCAGCTCTCCTGTTATCTGTGATTTGTTATACACCATGGAGAGTGGCAGGCACAGGGCTTCTGCTCCTTCATTTAGTAACCATGGAGATATTCCATCCGGGTCTATAGCCTTTGTCACATCCAACTTTAGCAAAAGCTTCCTTACATCTCCAAAGGTAATCTCAAATTCCTCTAGAGATGCCTGGTTAACTATTCCCTCTCTTATCTCTGGAACTTTTCCTTGCTTTAATGTGAAGACTTTCTGGAATTTCATATTGAGTTCCTCGCACACTCATTGTCGTTTGTAGTGAATCTGTCTGCCCCTATCCTCAGTTTCATTACCTGTTCCTTCACTGTTGTCTTTCTCCTGATGTGGTTGTGCAGCAATTTGGGTTGGGTCTTAGCCTTGCTTGCTATATCGTTTTCATATTAGCCTTCTGCCTCTCTTCTCACCCTGACGTATTCATCCCTGGCTCTCTGGTAACCTTCTATGCCCCCAAGTGTCCTGTTATTACTATAGTTTCTCTATGCTCTTTTACTTTGTTGTTTAGCTAGCTTACATCTCTGATTAAACCATGGGTTTGTCATCTGCATTTCATTTTTACCTTTTGGGCCAGGTAAAACTTTTCTGCTGCTTCCTTGCACTTCTGTGTGATGTATTCCATCATGTCTTGGGCCGTCTTTCCCCTTAGCTCTGATTCCGATGTTATATCCGTTAGGAATGTTCTTATCTCCTCATAATTTCCCATACGGAATGCTACCCTTTTGCTTTCAGTTCCCTTTCTCGAGTACTTTAGCCCTTCGACCAAATACTCAAACGTCAGTACACTGTGATTGCTCATTCCTGCTGGGGCCTCGAAGTCAATTTCACTTATGTCGGAGTCATTCAGAGTGAAGACTTGATCGAGTCTCGCTGGTTCATCGTTTCCTCTCATCCTAGTGGGTTCCCTGACATGCTGGCTTAGAAAGTTTCTTGACACCACCTCCACTAGTTTGGCTCTCCATGTACCCTCTCCACCATGCGGTTCTTTGTTCTCCCAGTCTATCCTTCCGTGATCGAAGTCCTTCATGATGAGCAGATGGGATCGATTTCCACAGGCAACAGAGGCTGCCTTTTCAATTATGTTATTAACTGCCATGTTGTTTCTGTCATACTCTTGCCTTGGTCTTCTGTCATTTGGCGGAGGGTTATATACCACTGCTACTAATACTCCTCTAGGTCCTCCCATCGTCATGTGCCTGTTATGTAGTCTCTAAACCCTTCACAGCCTGGAATTACCCATCTCCTTGAAACTCCATTACTTTCTCATGAGTTGGGCCACTCTGCCTCCTCCCCTATCCTCCCTCTCTTTCCTTATTACAGTGTAATCCTGGGGGAACATCGCATATGTTATGATTCCTGACTTGTTGTTGTTTCAGATTTAGCTACTCAGAACGCAGTGTACATGTAGCACGGGCAATGTGAGCCCGTAAGATTCCTGAGAGTTTGGTTTCCGTGATTCCAATTACATCTGGGTTTACTTCTTGTGCTCTTTCCCTAAGATCACTCGCCTTGCTTGTAATCCCATCTATGTTCATGTACATCACCTTGAAGCTGACTCTTTTCCGTCCATCCACAGTTTCTGTTGATTTCACTGGAGTAGGTAAACATGGAGGGGAAAGTGGGTGCCCTGGGTCGTGAGGGGAGCTGAGAATGAGGGGGGACCTGGCTTGTGGGTGGGCAGGGAGGATCTGGTTTGGAGAGGGTAGGGTTGAAGTGAGGGCTTGGGTGGGTGGAGGAGAAAGGAGGGCTTGGGGGGAGAATGGAGGGCTTTGGGGAGAGGGGGAGGAAAGAGGGCTTGAGGGGGTGGGGGAGAAGGGAGGGTTTAGTGGGATGGAAAAGGAGGGAGGAGATAGGGGTGTGGGGGAGAAGGGAGGGCTTTGGGTGGTGAAGGAGTGTAGGGAGAGGGGCAGGTAGGGCTTCTATTGGGTCAGAGATGGGTGTGATCCTTCTCCCACTGGGGCTCTTGAATTGCCTCTGGAGGATTCTCCACTCCCTTTTGGGATCGTAGGGTTCTGGGTTGTGGTTCCCTGATTCCTTTCTTCTCTACTTGCGCTCCTTCTTTGCTGCTGCTGACCTCCGTCTCTCCTCCCTGGTCATATCCCTCTGCAGGAATACCTTTTTGAACTTCATTACAATGAGTAGGCTGCTCTTCTTTGCTAGAATTTGCTCATTTGTGTCCTAGCTTTTGAAAACCACTTTTATCAATCGATCTTTGACCTTGTTGTACCGCCCAAGCCTGAAAAGCTTTTCTATATTCAGTTCTTCCCCCCTCCATCTGTACTCCTTGCAGGATCTCTTTGACTGTGGCTTTGTCCATTTCTCTCCTCACCCTTGGAGTGGCCCCTATTTGTGGTGTGGTGTTTTGTGTGTGTTTTGTTGTATGTGTGTACTCACCTAGTTGTGTTTGTGGGGGTTGAGCTCTGGCTCTTTGGCCCCGCCTCTCAACCGTCAATCAACAGGTAAAACAGGTGTGTGTGTGTGTGTACTCACCTAGTTGTACTCACCTAGTTGTGTTTGCGGGGGTTGAGCTCTGGCTCTTTGGTCCCGCCTCTCAACCGTCAATCAACAGGTGTACAGATTCATGAGCCTATCGGGCTCTGTCATATCTACACTTGAAACTGTGTATGGAGTCAGCCTCCACCACATCACTTCCAAATGCATTCCATTTGTCAACCACTCTGACACTAAAAAAGTTCTTTCTAATATCTCTGTGGCTCATTTGGGCACTCAGTTTCCACCTGTGTCCCCTTGTGCGTGTTCCCCTTGTGTTAAATAGATTGTCTTTATCTACCCTATCAATCCCCTTCAGAATCTTGAATGTGGTGATCATGTCCCCCCTAACTCTTCTGTCTTCCAGCGAAGTGAGGTTTAATTCCCGTAGTCTCTCCTCGTAGCTCATACCTCTCAGCTCGGGTACTAGTCTGGTGGCAAACCTTTGAACCTTTTCCAGTTTAGTCTTATCCTTGACTAGATATGTGTGTGTGTGTGTGTGTGTGTGTGTGTGTGTGTGTGTGTGTGTGTGTGTGTGTGTGTGTGTGTGTGTGTACTCACCTAATTGTACTCACCTAATTGTGCTTGCGGGGGTTGAGCTCTGGCTCTTTGGTCCCGCCTCTCAACCGTCAATCAACTGGTGTACAGATTCCTGAGCCTATTGGGCTCTATCATATCTACATTTGAAACTGTGAATGGAGTCATCCTCCACCACATCACTTCCTAATGCATTCCATTTGCTAACTACTCTGACACTGAAAAAGTTCTTTCTAACGTCTCTGTGGCTCATTTGGGTACTCAGCTTCCACCTGTGTCCCCTTGTTCGCGTCCCACCAGTGTTGAAAAGTTCATCCTTGTTTACCCGGTCGATTCCCCTGAGGATTTTGTAGGTTGTGATCATGTCCCCCCTTACTCTTCTGTCTTCCAGTGTCGTGAGGTGCATTTCCCGCAGCCTTTCCTCATAACTCATGCCTCTTAGTTCTGGGACTAGTCTAGTAGCATACCTTTGGACTTTTTCCAGCTTCGTCTTGTGCTTGACAAGGTACGGGCTCCATGCTGGGGCCGCATACTCCAGGATTGGTCTTACATATGTGGTGTACAAGATTCTGAATGATTCCTTACACAGGTTCCTGAACGCCGTTCTGATGTTAGCCAGCCTCGCATATGCAGCAGACGTTATTCTCTTTATGTGGGCTTCAGGAGACAGGTTTGGTGTGATATCAACTCCTAGATCTTTCTCTCTGTCTGTTTCATTAAGTACTTCATCTCCTATTCTGTATCCTGTGCCTGGCCTCCTGTTTCCACTGCCTAGTTTCATTACTTTGCATTTACTCGGGTTGAACTTCAACAGCCATTTGTTGGACCATTCACTCAGTCTATCCAGGTCATCTTGTAGCCTCCTACTATCATCCTCTGTTTCAATCCTCCTCATAATTTTTGCATCGTCGGCAAACATTGAGAGGAACGAATCTATACCCTCTGGGAGATCATTTACATATACCAGAAACAGTATAGGTCCAAGGACTGACCCCTGCGGGACTCCACTTGTGACGTCTCGCCAATCTGAGACCTCACCCCTCACACAGACTCGTTGTCTCCTGTTGCTTAGGTATTCCTCTATCCACCGGAGTACCTTCCCTCTCACTCCAGCCTGCATCTCCAACTTTCGCACTAGCCTCTTGTGTGGCACTGTATCAAAGGCTTTCTGACAATCCAAAAATATGCAGTCTGCCCACCCTTCTCTTTCTTGCCTTATTTTTGTTGCCTGGTCGTAGAATTCAAGTAACCCTGTGAGGCAGGACCTGCCATCCCTGAACCCATGTTGATGCTGTGTTACAAAGTTCCTTCGCTCCAGATGCTCCACTAGTTTTTTTCGCACAATCTTCTCCATCAGCTTGCATGGTATGCAGGTTAGGGACACTGGCCTGTAGTTCAGTGCCTCCTGTCTATCCCCTTTCTTGTATATCGGGACTACGTTAGCTGCTTTCCAAGTATCTGGCAGTTCCCCTGTTGCCAGTGATTTGTTATACACTATGGAGAGTGGTAGGCTCAGTTCTCTTGCTCCTTCCTTTAGAACCCAAGGGGAGATTCCATCTGGGCCTATAGCCTTCGTCACGTCCAACTCTAGTAAACACTTCCTTACTTCCCCACTGGTAATCTCAAACTCTTCCAGTGGTTCCTGGTTAGCTATTCCCTCACTTACCTCTGGAATTTCTCCTTGTTCTAAGGTGAAGACCTCCTGGAATTTCTTATTCAATTCCTCACACACTTCCTTGTCATTTGTAGTGAATCCTTCCGCCCCTATCCTTAATCTCATAACCTGTTCCTTTACTGTTGTTTTTCTCCTAATGTGGCTATGCAACAATTTAGGCTGAGTCTTTGCCTTGCTTGCGATGTCATTTTCGTATTGTCTTTCTGCCTCTCTTCTCATCCTGACATATTCATTCCTGGCATTCTGGTATCTTTCTCTGCTCTCCAGTGTCCTGTTATTCCTATAGTTTCTCCATGCCCTTTTACTTTGCTGCTTAGCTAGCCTACATCTTTGATTAAACCATGGGTTTCTCATCTTCATTTCTCTGTTTTCCTTTTGGACTGGGACAAACTTGTTTGCTGCGTCCTTGCACTTCTGCGTGATGTAATCCATCATATCTTGGGCCGTCTTTCCCCTGAGCTCTGTTTCCCATGCTATATCTGTTAGGAATTTTCTTATCCCCTCATAGTTTCCCTTTCGGTATGCTAACCTTTTGGTTTCGGTATCCCTCCTCGAGTTCAATAACCCTTCTTCAATCAAGTACTCAAACACCAGTACACTGTGGTCGCTCATTCCTACTGGGTCCTCAAAACCGATTTCTCTTATGTCGGAGTCGTTCAGAGTGAAGACTAGGTCGAGTCTCGCTGGTTCGTCATTGCCTCTCATCCTTGTGGGTTCTCCGACATGCTGCGTTAAAAAGTTGCTTGTCACCACCTCCAATAGTTTGGCTCTCCACGTATCCTCGCCTCCATGCGGTTCCTTGTTCTCCCAGTCAATCTTTCCGTGATTGAAGTCGCCCATGATGAGCAGGTGGGATCTATTTCTACAGGCAGCAGAGGCTGCCCTCTCAATTATAGTGTTAACTGCCTTGTTGTTGTTTTCATACTCTTGACTGGGTCTCCTGTCATTTGGTGGAGGGTTGTATATTACTGCTACTACTATTCTTGGTCCTCCCATTGTTATGGTGCCTGCTATGTAGTCTCTGAACTCCTCACAGCCCGGGATGGCCATCT
>NC_091223.1:8052010-8122010 GCF_040958095.1 Procambarus clarkii | reverse complement strand
CTCTCCTATTCCGCCTTCACACCTGTATCCTCCCTGTCTCTCTTTCCTTGTCTTCCAACTTCCCCCTTCTCCTTCCTCTCCTTATCTCTCTATTTATCTGTCTCTGTATGTCTCTGTGTCTGCCTCTATATATCGGTGTGTGCTGCTGTCTGCCTCTGTCTCTTCCTGTCTGTCTTTCTTCCTCATTCCCCTGGACGTCCCAGTATCTCTGTTTGCCCGTCTCTTATGTCTGTCTTTGTCTGCCTGTCTCTGCCTCTATCTGTCTGCCTGTAACTGAATGCCTGTTTATATCTGCCTGTCACTGTCTGCCATTCTCTGCCTGTCACTGTCTGCTTCTCACTGTCTGCCAGTCTCTGCCTGTCACTGTCTGCTTCTCACTGTCTGCCATTCTCTGCCTGTCACTGTCGGCCTGTCTCTGTCTGCCTTTCACTGTCTGCCTGTCACTGTCTGCCTGTCACTGTCTGCCTGTCACTGTCTGCCTGTCACTGTCTGCGTGTCACTGTCTGCCTGTCTCTGTCTGCATGTCTCTGCCTGTCACTGTCTGCCTGTCACTGTCTGCCTGTCTCTGTCTGCATGTCTCTGTCTGCCTGTCACTGTCTGCCTGTCTCTCAGCCTACCGATGGTGTGTGGGTGATCCGGTTCTGTTGAGAAAGGTGTGGGGCTTCAGAAGTCTATTAAGCTGTGTGAGGATAGTCTGAGTTATACTAGTATGGCCGAAGTATGAATAGCAGAACAGTTGTCTTAATTTTTCTAAGCGAATATTGTATTCAGCTACATGTAGCCGGGGCAGTGCGAAAAATGGTCGTGGAAGTTAGATTGTAACCATGCCATTTTCACTTAAACTCTGGCGATCCCAATCAGCCTATGTCCGCCCCTTACCTTAATCCATTCCTCCTACAAAGTTGGGTAAGTCTAGCCTAATCGTCTGGCCTCCAACTTTGAACAGACTAGAAGACAAAAAAAAAAAAAACAGACAATCTCTCCTGTTGATATAGACTGACAAGAATAGATTTGTGTGGTGATGCATATTGTATATTGTTGTGGAGTGTACAATTGTGCCGTGTTGAATTGTGGATGTTTTTGGAGAGTAGAATTGGGTTACGTTGAACTATTGACGTCAATAATTGATGAATAAAACAAATTATTCAGAAGACTGAGTACAGATTATTTGAGACTTACGCAGTCTCCCAGGAAGTTCCATCACAGGTCGGATTATATATCCCATAACTCATGGGTTATCTTGAGGTTATCTTGAGATGATTTCGGGGCTTTTTAGTGTCCCCGCGGCATGGTCCTCGACCAGGCCTCCACCCCCAGGAAGCTGCCCGTGACAGCTGACTAACACCCAGGTACCTATTTTACTGTTAGGTAACAGGGGCATAGGGTGAAAGAAACTCTGCTCATTGTTTCTCGCCGGTGCCTGGGATCGAACCCAGGACCACAGGATCACAAGTCCAGCGTGCTGTCCGCTCGGCCGACCGGCTCCCTGACATGGGTGGTCATGTCAATGTTCGGTGCTTTGTCTTGTCTAACCCAAAGACCTGACATGAGCGCATACGGGAGTTTAATTTATAGACATGAACGAGAAGTGACATGAGATTAGGGTCAAGGCTCATCTGAGGTGAGGAGTGTCTGGTTGAGCCGAGTTAAGGAGAGATGTGGCTGGCTGAGCTGCATCATTTTCGCTACAAGTCGAGAGAACAGGTTGGGCGCCAACGTGGATTTGTGTGACATTGGAAATATTTTGACGCGGGAGAGTTTCCATGCGGACATTACCACAAAATAAACACGGCGTGAGAAGAACGTCTTAACTAAAATATGAATTTATTTAATAAATATTAACCATTTAACTAAACAGAGTTACAGTAATCTTCATATAGAGATTAAAACATTGCACTATCGTGTAGTTTTGTGTGTGAATGAGCTGTTTGTTATTAGCGAGACATCATCGCCCATGCGCACTCTCACGGGTACCAGTGATAGGTAAACCATACATAATGTGTAACGGTGCAATGAATACCATGTGTACAAGCGAGGCTACAAGGGGACGTATACTAGACACGTGTGTCCTCCAGTACTGCCTGGGTAAAGATTACAGCACAGGTGTACCAGAGAGGTACCTCCTCTGTCTCACTCACCAGGTGAGGGAACCAGTCAGGTATCTCTCCTCTGTCTCACTCACCAGGTGAGGGAACCAGTCAGGTATCTCTCCTCTGTCTCACTCACCAGGTGAGGGAACCAGTCAGGTATCTCTCCTCTGTCTCACTCACCAGGTGAGGGAACCAGTCAGGTATCTCTCCTGTGTCTCACTCACCCGGTGAGGGAACCAGTCAGGTATCTCTCCTGTGTCTCACTCACCAGGTGAGGGAACCAGTCAGGTATCTCTCCTGTGTCTCACTCACCAGGTGAGGGAACCAGTCAGGTATCTCTCCTGTGTCTCACTCACCAGGTGAGGGAACCAGTCAGGTATCTCTCCTGTGTCTCACTCACCCGGTGAGGGAACCAGTCAGGTATCTCTCCTTTGTCTCACTCACCCGGTGAGGGAACCAGTCAGGTATCTCTCCTGTGTCTCACTCACCAGGTGAGGGAACCAGTCAGGTATCTCTCCTGTGTCTCACTCACCAGGTGAGGGAACCAGTCAGGTATCTCTCCTGTGTCTCACTCACCAGGTGAGGGAACCAGTCAGGTATCTCTCCTGTGTCTCACTCACCAGGTGAGGGAACCAGTCAGGTATCTCTCCTGTGTCTCACTCACCAGGTGAGGGAACCAGTCAGGTATCTCTCCTGTGTCTCACTCACCAGGTGAGGGAACCAGTCAGGTATCTCTCCTGTGTCTCACTCACCAGGTGAGGGAACCAGTCAGGTATCTCTCCTGTGTCTCACTCACCAGGTGAGGGAACCAGTCAGGTATCTCTCCTGTGTCTCACTCACCAGGTGAGGGAACCAGTCAGGTATCTCTCCTGTGTCTCACTCACCAGGTGAGGGAACCAGTCAGGTATCTCTCCTTTGTCTCACTCACCCGGTGAGGGAACCAGTCAGGTATCTCTCCTGTGTCTCACTCACCAGGTGAGGGAACCAGTCAGGTATCTCTCCTGTGTCTCACTCACCAGGTGAGGGAACCAGTCAGGTATCTCTCCTGTGTCTCACTCACCAGGTGAGGGAACACACCGGGTACCTCCAACCTTCCTCACCAACATGCCATCACAACTGAGGTAACCTACATACGGGAAACTGTTATTACCTGCCCAAGTCTCAGAGCCACGAACAATTTAATTAGCCGGAGATGAGAGGTCTGGAACACCCCTGGTCCCAGGCCCAGCATCCCTGGAACTCCAAGAGCTCTCCTTCCTCTCTCGAAATAACACTTAATCCTCAACTTGTAAACAATCGAACTCTTCAGCTCTATAAATATAATTTATATTTCTAATAATTTATAATGATATTTCTATATAATTTTTATAGAAACACTAAAATTTCATATATATATATATATATATATATATATATATATATATATATATATATATATATATATATATATATATATATATATATATATATAAACAGTGACTACTCATATAGAACCAGTTTTATGACTGAGGTCATGATTCTCAGCGGTGGTCGTGTAATGAAAGAATCGGTTCGCTTCTTTCATCAAGCAAATGTCATTGGAGGTTGACATTACTTCTAGGTTTAGAATAAAGTGTTGATTCGATGCTGACGTTCTTAAGTAGGTTGGTCCAGGTGATGCACTTGTTGAGTGAGTGACTGGTGCAGGTGATGCACTTGTTGACTGAGTGACTGGTACAGGTGATGCACTTGTTGACTGAGTGACTGGTGCAGGTGATGCACTTGTTGACTGAGTGACTGGTGCAGGTGATGCACCAGTTGACTGAGTGACTGGTGCAGGAGGTGATGCACTTGTTGACTGAGTGACTGGTGCAGGTGATGCACTTGTTGACTGAGTGACTGGTGCAGGTGATGCACTTGTTGACTGAGTGACTGGTACAGGTGATGCACTTGTTGACTGAGTGACTGGTGCAGGTGATGCACTTGTTGACTGAGTAGCTGGTGCAGGTGATGCACTTGTTGCCTGAGTGACTGGTGCAGGTGATGCACTTGTTGACTGAGTGACTGGTGCAGGTGATGCACTTGTTGACTGGTGCAGGAGGTGATGCACCAGTTGACTGAGTGACTGGTGCAGGAGGTGATGCACCAGTTGACTGAGTGACTGGTGCAGGAGGTGATGCACCAGTTGACTGAGTGACTGGTGCAGGAGGTGATGCACCAGTTGACTGAGTGACTGGTGCAGGAGGTGATGCACCAGTTGACTGAGTGACTGGTGCAGGAGGTGATGCACCAGTTGACTGAATGACTGGTGCAGGTGATGCACCAGTTGACTGAGTGACTGGTACAGGAGGTGATGCACCAGTTGACTGAGTGACTGGTGCAGGTGATGCACCAGTTGACTGAGTGACTGGTGCAGGAGGTGATGCACCAGTTGACTGAGTGACTGGTACAGGAGGTGATGCACCAGTTGACTGAGTGACTGGTGCAGGAGGTGATGCACCAGTTAACTGAGTGACTGGTGCAGCACAAAACATTGTATATATGACACTTCCTATTGACTAGAGAAAGGTCCTTACCTATTTTATGCTTCAGCTCCTAGGCCAAGCCTTTAGACACGATGGCTTTGTTTTAGAAACAACGATCGAGCCACTCATAGTACTTCATATATTTCATGAACTCGAAGCCCGCGATCTCTCACCACAAATCACAAATGTTTCTTCAGCTTTTTCAGTCTAAAGTCCTCTGCTATATAAACTTCAATCTTCTGTACCCCGTCTTAAAGATGATTGCTTTGTAATTATCAAAGCACACCTACGTTTAATGGTTTTGTAATAGTCACCAATTACACAATTCCAACTTCTGCTTTCCAAGCAGAGAATTAATTCCAAAGACCTTAGTATTTTGTTAAGATCAATGGGGGCCTTGGGATATCTGGTAGTGGGGCCGGGGGGGGGGGGGGGCCTTATAACCCAAAGATTTCCGGCTCTGTTGAGACAAGAGAAGCCTAATATGATTGTCATGATATGACAAGCCTCTTATGAAGATAATACAATAACAGATATCAAACACGCAGGGGTGTCTGTGTTTCCCGAAATACCACCAACGAGTGTGGGACTTTGAAGAAATTTCGGGGCCCGAGGTCGACTTGCTTTGGCCGTGATGACGTTACTATGATGGTCGAGTGTTGCTTGTTTTGTTGTTGGGCCTAAGACTTGTTAACATGGAAGGTTACTTAAGCCATCAGAATACCTTACTGATCATCTAGTAAGTGGACTTTATCCCCAACATAATTCAGGACTAAAGAAAATTGTCTTTATATATATATATATATATATATATATATGTCGTACCTAGTAGCCAGAACTCACTTTTCAGCCTACAATGCAAGGCCCGATTTGCCTAATAAGCCAAGTTTTCATGAATTAATATATTTTCTCTAAATTTTTTCTTATGAAATGATAAAGCTACCCATTTCATTATGTAAGAGGTCAATTTTGTTTTATTGGAGTTAAAATTAACGTAGATATATGACCGAACCTAACCAACCCTACCTAACCTAACCTAACCTATCTTTATAGGTTAGGTTAGGTTAGGTAGCCGAAAAAGTTAGGTTAGGTTAGGTTAGGTAGGTTAGGTAGTCGAAAAGCAATTAATTCATGAAAACTTGGCTTATTAGGCAAATCGGGCCTTACATAGTAGGCTCAGAAGTGAGTTCTGGCTACTAGGTACGACATATATATATATATATATATATATATATATATATATATATATATATATATATATATATATATATATATATATATATATATATATATATTATATATATATATATATATATATATATATATATATATATATATATATATATATATATATAAAATACCTACTAAATAGCTGTTAAACGATTTGGTGGGGTCATGTTCTGGGAAACATAGGATTAAGGACCTGCCCGAAACGCTATGCATGCTAGTGGCTGTACAGGAATGTAAAAACTCTTGTATATATATAATTAAAAAGAAATAGTGCCAATGATCATCAACAAGTCTACGTATAGGACCATCCACATTTCAGTATATATAGAGCTAATTCAGTGCGAACGTTATATTCCTCTTTTTCCCACCTTTTCTTCATGCCTCTGTATCTATCAGTCCTTTTCTCTATTTATATATTTTATTCTCCGATAGACCAGTTCAACAGAAAATAAGTTGATGTATAACTATTCACATCCGGGTGCGAAGTCAACAAGAAAGATCATGCAGTTAATAAAGGTAAAGTTACGAAATTTGTGACATACATAAGCAGGAGCAAAGATTACCTCCCTGTAAGACCTGGTTTAACCTAAATGACAAGCGGTCATTCGAACATCCATCCTGTTTGGGTACCACAGGAACACGTGACGGGATTTTGACCATTTGATTCTGCAATTAGGCATTCCACTTCTCTAAACCGGATAGGTAACGCGTGGGGCCGTTATAGCCTATATACATATATATATATATATATATATATATTATATATATATATATATATATATATATATATATATATATATATATATATATATATATATATATATATTAAGTCACATAATAATTGATATGCACGTCAAAGTCAATGCACGTCACTGCAACTTGCATAGAGTTTCGGCTTCCCGGTTGGACCTTCAGGGAAGGAGATCGTGTTCGGCGCCCGCCTGGTCGACAGGTGCCGGGAGTTAGTGGGTCATGTTGGGTTCCTAGAGTTACCTTGGGGCGTAGTGGGTGTCTGGAGGGAAGATAATTATCAAAGCGCCAAGCCTTTACGACTATACAGCACTTGGAAGGAGTCAAGATAAGGATCTGGGATGGGACGGGGGAAAAAATGGAGTCCGACCATTTGGACGGTCGGGGATTGAACGCCGACATGCATGAAGCGAAACCGTCGCTCGACCATCTTAAATAGGCGCTGCATTTTCTCAGTGGGTGGGAGACGTTGTGTAGCTTCACCGGCCACCATAGTAATGGCACCATACCGTCATACACGTGGTCACAAGACATCTGCCCACTACTTTATCTGCCGGAACCTACATTAGTTTCGGCCACCTGGTGACTTGTGCGTGGCCGTGAGGCTTTGCGTGTTACCATCTAAGAGAGCACCGGGGCACCTCCTGCCCACCTGCAGTCGTGGCCGCTAGGTCACGTGAAAACATCCTCATTGTTTCAACTCTCTGAAGCAACAGCGAGAATATAATGGTCGTTGTATACAGAACACTCGAACAAAATCATGATAACTATACTATTCTGAGCATTGAAATTAAATAAATGTAAATATAAACAACATAGCATATGAACGGTGTTTTTCATAACCCATTTTGAGCTCTGCATCAGATAAACAATTGAGATCTTTTTGTTTTTTTTCAGGAAATAGTCTCTCGATCACATGTTAAACACCGTTTTGGAGTTGGGTCATACCGCTAACATTAACCGAATTAGACCTTAAGCAGGAACTCCATATGAAGAGACGTTACCACGGACGGTTATGTGTTAAGACAATAAAATTGACCTTACTCGGGCCAGGATTCAACAAGCATTTTTAGCATTTACTTCATGAACCTGTTAATATTTTCCCTCAATCTTTGACGGCTTTGCTTACACACACACACACATAAACACACACACACACACATAAACACACACACACACACAAACACACACACACACACATAAACACACATACACAAAACCCAGACATAATAGCACTGACAGAAACAAAGCTAACGAAAATCATAACAAACGCAGTGTTTCCACAGGGCTACTATGTAGTGAGGAAAGAGAGAGAAGGGAGAGGAGGAGGTGGTGTTGCTCTGCTACTAAGAGAAGGTTGGAGTTTCGAAGAGATTGTAATTCAGAACTGTGAAGGTTTCAGTGACTACATATCAGGCACCATAGCAACTGGAGGACAGAAAATTATAATAGTAGTCATATATAACTCCCCACCGAATGACAGAAGACCCAGACAGGAATATGATAGAAACAACTTGACCACCATCAATATAATAGAGAGAGCAGCTTCTGTGGCTAGCAGGAACGGATCCAGGCTACTAATCATGAGAGACTTCAACCATGGGAAGATAGATTGGGGGAACAGAAACCCACATGGAGGCCCAGACACATGGAGAACTAAGCTGCTGGATGTGGCAACAAGAAACTTTCTAAGTCAACACGTCAAGGGACCGACAAGAATGAGAGGAGGGGATGAACCAGCCTTGCTTGATCTGATACTTACCCTAAATGAGTCGGATATAAGGGAAGTTAAGTTGGAAGCCCCCTTGGGAATGAGTGATCATAGTGTATTGAGCTTTGAGTACCTGGTTGAGCTGGGAATTATCACCCCCAAAAAAGAACTGGGAACCAAAGGGCTGGCGTACCGAAAGGGAAACTATGAGGAAATGAATAAATTCCTATGGGATATACATTGGGACACAGAAATCGGAACCAAGTCCGTACAAGACATGATGGACTATGTCACCCAAAAATGTCAGGAGGCTGTAAGCAGGTTTGTCCCAGCCCGACAGGAAAAAACAGAGAAGCAAAGGAAGAATCCGTGGTTTAATAAGGAATGTATGAAAGCAAAGGAGCAGAACAAAAGGGCATGGAGGAACTTCCGTAATAACAGAACACCAGAAAGTAGAGAGAGATACCAGAGAACCAGGAACGAGTATGTCAGTGTGAGAAGAGCAGCTGAGAAAAGGTATGAAAATGATATAGCTAATAAAGCCAAGACCGAACCCAAGCTACTACACAGTCACATCAGGAGGAAGACAACAGTGAAGGAACAGGTGATGAAACTTAGGGTGGGCGAGGACAGGTACACAGAGAATGACAATGAGGTGTGTGAAGAACTCAACAAAAGGTTCCAGGAGGTCTTTACAATAAAACAGGGAGATGTCGCGGCGCTAGAAGAGGTGGCAGCAAACCAGGTGACCTTGGATAGGTTCGAAATTACAAGAGATGAGGTCAAGAAGCACCTATTGGAGCTGGATGTGTGAAAAGCTGTTGGGCCGGATGGAATCTCGCCATGGGTATTGAAAGAGTGTGCAGGAGCACTTTGCCTAACACTCTCCATAGTGTATAGTAGGTCACTGGAAACGGGGGACCTACCAGAAATATGGAAGACTGCTAATGTAGTACCAATATACAAAAAGGGTGACAGACAAGAGGCACTGAACTACAGGCCAGTGTCCTTAACTTGTATACCATGCCAGGTGATGGAGAAGATTGTGAGAAAAAACCTAGTAACACATCTGGAGAGAAGAGACTTCGTGACAACCCATCAACATGGGTTCAGGGAGGGTAAATCTTGCCTTACAGGATTGATAGAATTCTACGATCAGGTGACAAAGATTAAGCAAGAAAGAGAAGGATGGGCGGACTGCATTTTTTTGGACTGTCGGAAAGCCTTTGACACAGTACCCCATAAAAGGTTGATGCATAAGCTGGAGAAACAGGCAGGAGTAACTGGTAGGGCGCTCCAGTGGATAAGGGAGTACCTAAGCAATAGGACGCAGAGAGTTATAGTGAGGGGTGAGACCTCAGAATGGCGTGAAGTCACCAGTGGAGTCCCACCGGGCTCTGTGTTTGGACCTATCCTGTTTCTGATATACGTAAATGATATCCCAGAGAGTATAGACTCATTTCTCTCAATGTTTGCTGACGACGCCAAAATTATGAGAAGGATTAAGACAGAGGAGGACAGCTTGAGGCTTCAAGAAGACCTGGACAAGCTGCAGGAATGGTTGAACAAATGGCTTTTAGAGTTTAATACAAGCAAATGTAATGTAATGAAGATAGGGGTAGGAAGCAGGAGACCAGATACAAGGTATCACTTGGGAGATGAAATACTTCAAGAGTCCGAGAGACAGAAAGACCTGGGGGTTGATATCACGCCAGACCTGTTCCCTGAAGCTCATATCAAGAGGATAACAGCAGCAGCATATGCCAGGTTGGCTAACATAAGAACGGCCTTTAGAAACTTCTGTAAGGAATCTTTCAGAACATTATATACCACATATGTCAGACCAATCCTGGAGTCTGCGGCACCAGCATTGAGTCCATATCTTGTCAAGCATAAGACTAAAATGGAAAAGGTTCAAAGGTTTGCCACCAGACTAGTACACGAGCTGAGAGGTATGAGCTACGAGGAGAGACTACGGGAATTAAACCTCACTTCGTTGGAAGTCGGAAGAGTTAGGGGGGACATGATCACCACATTCAAGATTCTCAAGGGAATCGACAGGGTTGATAAAGACAGGCTGTTTAACACAAGGGGCACACGCACTAGGGGACACAGGAGGAAACTGAGTGCCCAAATAAGCCACAGAGATATTAGAAAGAACTTTTTTAGTGTCAGAGTGGTTGACAAATTAGGAAGTGATGTGGTGGAGGCTGACTCTATACACAGTTTCAAGTGTAGCTATGATAGAGCCCAATAGGCTCAGGAACCTGTACACCTGTTGATTGACAGTTGAGAGGCG
This sequence comes from Procambarus clarkii, assembly GCF_040958095.1. Taxonomy (NCBI): domain Eukaryota; kingdom Metazoa; phylum Arthropoda; class Malacostraca; order Decapoda; family Cambaridae; genus Procambarus; species Procambarus clarkii. Next base: position 8,111,426 of record NC_091223.1, on the reverse strand, counting down.
GGACCAAAGAGCCAGAGCTTAACCCCCGCAAGCACAACTAGGTGAGTACAACTAGGTGAGTACACACACACACACACACACACACACACACACACACACACACACACACACACACACACACACACACAAATACGCACGCACACACACACACACACACACACACACACACACACACACACACATACGCACGCACACACACACACACACACACACACACACACACACACACACACACACACACACACACACACACACGCACACACACTGAAAATAAAATTGACAATTTACTATATAACCAAAAAAACGGCCAATCTCTCATGAAAGACTCCCGAGACACCAAGCAGAATGCCTTGAAGGAAACCAACGTCATCTATGTCTTTAAATGCCCACTGGGGGACTGTAAGCCCCAAAGAACTCAGTAACTCAGTATATAGGCAAGACAACAACGTCTCTTTCCAGGCGATTAACAATGCATAAACAACAGGGCTCAATGAAGGAACATATCTCTTCTCACAACCAGACCATCACAAGGGAAATCTTAACAAAAACACAGAAATCATCGATAGGTACAGCGATAGCAGGCGGCTCGACAACAGCGAGGCACTACACATCAAAATGTCAAACCCAGCAATCAATAGCGAATTAATGCACATCTAAATTCTACCCACTTCAAGACCCAGAACCAACATAGAGGCAACAAGAGGAGGTAAGGGTCAGTAGGCCTTCTGCAGTTATTTCCATTCTTATTTTCTCATACCCAACTTATACTCATTGTCTCGTGTTGTGCCTTGTGTTTGTCACAAGTTTGTTCACCTCACCCAAAACGTTTGTACCATATCACCTCACCCAAAACGAATATAAGTACAAGGAATTTGTGTGTAAATTAACTCTTTGAAAATGTATTAAGCCATTGGAAACGCGTTCAGGCGTCAGACCATAAATAAAAATAAATTTTGGGTGAATTGACATTTCCATTACCACCAACAGTGAAGAAAAACATAAGAAATATTGAGAAAATTCGTGTTAGAATTATTAATTTTACCTTTTCGGTCATGTTCAACATCATTATATATATATATATATATATATATATATATATATATATATATATATATATATATATATATATATATATATATATATATTAGTATATTTTGGTAGCAGTCTTTCCTGTAGACATATATTATTAAATATGACCGAAAAAGTAAGATTAATAATTCTAACACGAATTTTCTCAATCTTTCGTACATTACGCTTCACTGTTGGAGGTAAATCAAAAATCACTTCTCCAAAATTCATTTTTATTTCTAGTCTGACGCGACACGGGCGCGTTTCGTAAAACTTATTACATTTTCAAAGACTTCACAAATACACAACTGATTAGAACTTGCGTTTCTCTGATTTTATATCTACATTCGAGTGAGGTGGGAAGGGTGATGTGGCATTAACACAAGACAGAACAATAGGGGATATTAATAGGGTATTAAAAGTATCAACACAAGACAGAACAGAAACAATGGGTATTGAATAGAAGTGTTTGTAGAAAGCCTATTGGTCCATATTTCTTGATGCTTCTATATTGGAGCGGAGTCTTGAGGTGGGTAGAATATAGTTGTGCAATAATTGGCTGTTGATTGCTGGTGTTGACTTCTTGATGTGTAGTGCCTCGCAAACGTCAAGCCGCCTGCTATCGCTGTATCTATCGATGATTTCTGTGTTGTTTACTAGGATTTCTCTGGCGATGGTTTGGTTATGGGAAGAGATTATATGTTCCTTAATGGAGCCCTGTTGCTTATGCATCGTTAAACGCCTAGAAAGAGATGTTGTTGTCTTGCCTATATACTGGTTTTTTTGGAGCTTACAGTCCCCAAGTGGGCATTTGAAGGCATAGACGACGTTAGTCTCTTTTAAAGCGTTCTGTTTTGTGTCTGGAGAGTTTCTCATGAGTAGGCTGGCCGTTTTTCTGGTTTTATAGTAAATCGTCAGTTGTATCCTCTGATTTTTGTCTGTAGGGATAACGTTTCTATTAACAATATCTTTCAGGACCCTTTCCTCCGTTTTATGAGCTGTGGAAAAGAAGTTCCTGTAAAATAGTCTAATAGGGGGTATAGGTGTTGTGTTAGTTGTCTCTTCGGAGGTTGCATGGCTTTTCACTTTCCTTCTTATGATGTCTTCGATGAAACCATTGGAGAAGCCGTTATTGACTAGGACCTGCCTTACCCTACAGAGTTCTTCGTCGACTTGCTTCCATTCTGAGCTGTGGCTGAGAGCACGGTCGACGTATGCGTTAACAACACTCCTCTTGTACCTGTCAGGGCAGTCGCTGTTGGCATTTAGGCACATTCCTATGTTTGTTTCCTTAGTGTAGACTGCAGTGTGGAAACCTCCGCCCTTTTCCATGACTGTTACATCTAGAAAAGGCAGCTTCCCATCCTTTTCCGTCTCGTAAGTGAAACGCAGCACGGAACTCTGCTCAAATGCCTCCTTCAGCTCCTGCAGATGTCTGAAATCAGGTACCTGTGTAAAAATGTCGTCAACATACCTGCAGTATATGGCCGGTTTCAAGTTCATGTCGACTAAGACTTTTTGCTCGATGGTACCCATGTAGAAGTTTGCAAACAGGACACCTAGGGGAGAACCCATGGCGACCCCATCTACTTGCTTATACATGTGCCCATCCGGGCTCAAGAAGGGTGCCTCTTTAGTACAAGCTTGGAGTAGTTTCCTCAGAATACTTTCTGGCATGTCAAGAGGAGTACAGGCTGGATCACGATACACTCTGTCGGCTATCATTCCGATTGTCTCGTCCACAGGTACGTTGGTAAACAGCGATTCTACGTCCAACGAGGCTCTTATCCCTGTGGCCCGTGCGCCCCGCAGTAAGTCCACAAATTCCTTTGGAGACTTCAGGCTGAAGGCGCAAGGAACATAAGGAGTCAGCAGGCCGTTGAGTCGCTTCGCCAGTCTGTACGTGGGTGTGGGTATCTGGCTAATGATTGGCCGAAGTGGGTTTCCAGGCTTGTGCGTCTTGACATTTCCATACGCATATCCAGGTTTATATTCCCCAATGATCTTTGGCAGGTGGAGTCCGGATTTCTTGGCGTTCACAGTTTCGATCAGTTTGTTGACCTTTGCTTTTAATTCGGCTGTAGTGTCCTTCGTTACCCTTTGGAACTTAGTTTGGTTAGAGAGTATGATGTTCATTTTCGCCAGATATTCGCCAATCATTAGCCAGATACCCACACCCACGTACAGACTGGCGAAGCGACTCAACGGCCTGCTGACTCCTTATGTTCCTTGCGCCTTCAGCCTGAAGTCTCCAAAGGAATTTGTGGACTTACTGCGGGGCGCACGGGCCACAGGGATAAGAGCCTCGTTGGACGTAGAATCGCTGTTTACCAACGTACCTGTGGACGAGACAATCGGAATGATAGCCGACAGAGTGTATCGTGATCCAGCCTGTACTCCTCTTGACATGCCAGAAAGTATTCTGAGGAAACTACTCCAAGCTTGTACTAAAGAGGCACCCTTCTTGAGCCCGGATGGGCACATGTATAAGCAAGTAGATGGGGTCGCCATGGGTTCTCCCCTAGGTGTCCTGTTTGCAAACTTCTACATGGGTACCATCGAGCAAAAAGTCTTAGTCGACATGAACTTGAAACCGGCCATATACTGCAGGTATGTTGACGAAATTTTTACACAGGTACCTGATGTCAGACATCTGCAGGAGCTGAAGGAGGCATTTGAGCAGAGTTCCGTGCTGTGTTTCACTTACGAGACGGAAAAGGATGGGAAGCTGCCTTTTCTAGATGTAACAGTCATGGAAAAGGGCGGAGGTTTCCACACTGCAGTCTACACTAAGGAAACAAACATAGGAATGTGCCTAAATGCCAACAGCGACTGCCCTGACAGGTACAAGAGGAGTGTTGTTAACGCATACGTCGACCGTGCTCTCAGCCACAGCTCAGAATGGAAGCAAGTCGACGAAGAACTCTGTAGGGTAAGGCAGGTCCTAGTCAATAACGGCTTCTCCAATGGTTTCATCGAAGACATCATAAGAAGGAAAGTGAAAAGCCATGCAACCTCCGAAGAGACAACTAACACAACACCTATACCCCCTATTAGACTATTTTACAGGAACTTCTTTTCCACAGCTCATAAAACGGAGGAAAGGGTCCTGAAAGATATTGTTAATAGAAACGTTATCCCTACAGACAAAAATCAGAGGATACAACCGACGATTTACTATAAAACCAGAAAAACGGCCAGCCTACTCATGAGAAACTCTCCAGACACAAAACAGAACGCTTTAAAAGAGACTAACGTCGTCTATGCCTTCAAATGCCCACTTGGGGACTGTAAGCTCCAAAAAACCCAGTATATAGGCAAGACAACAACATCTCTTTCTAGGCGTTTAACGATGCATAAGCAACAGGGCTCCATTAAGGAACATATAATCTCTTCCCATAACCAAACCATCGCCAGAGAAATCCTAGTAAACAACACAGAAATCATCGATAGATACAGCGATAGCAGGCGGCTTGACGTTTGCGAGGCACTACACATCAAGAAGTCAACACCAGCAATCAACAGCCAATTATTGCACAACTATATTCTACCCACCTCAAGACTCCGCTCCAATATAGAAGCATCAAGAAATATGGACCAATAGGCTTTCTACAAACACTTCTATTCAATACCCATTGTTTTTGTTCTGTCTTGTGTTGATACTTTTAATACCCTATTAATATCCCCTATTGTTCTGTCTTGTGTTAATGCCACATCACCCTTCCCACCTCACTCAAATGTAGATATAAAATCAGAGAAACGCAAGTTCTAATCAGTTGTGTATTTGTGAAGTCTTTGAAAATGTAATAAGTTTTACGAAACGCGCCCGTGTCGCGTCAGACTAGAAATAAAAATGAATTTTGGAGAAGTGATTTTTTATTTACCTCCAACAGTGAAGCGTAATGTACGAAAGATTGAGAAAATTCGTGTTAGAATTATTAATCTTACTTTTTCGGTCATATTTAATAGTATATATATATATATATATATATATATATATATATATATATATATATATATATATATATATATATATATATATACATATATATATATATATATATATATATATATATATATATATATACATATATATATATATATATATATATATATATATATATATATATATATATATATATATATATATATACATATATATATATATATATATATATATATATATATATATATATATATATATATATATATATATATATATATATATATATATATATATACCCATACACACATACATATACATACATCAATGACTCTCTTACTCTGACAGGGTAAAATAGTTTCTATAGAAACTAATATGTTATTAAGCACTTTACCACTGAAGTTGATTAAGGTGCTTTTTCAAGTTTAGGTTATAAAGTTACATCACATAAAATATTTAACCGATGCATTACATAGTCAATCTTGTGTACAAGTCCAGCATATCATCAAGTGTTCCAATATTCATACAGAAGTTACTGAGTGCAGCATACCTCAGCCCAGGAGGGCGAAAGTCTGTCAATAGGGGACAGACTACAATATAATAATCAAGGGAGTGCCTGTTTTCTCTTTCATAAAGTTGACTCATTGTGTATTCGACATTTGGGTTTTGAGAGAGCTGCCAGATACGTCTATATCCCAGGCGTATTCTGACCACTATAACATCGCATTGCCGAGTTTTTTTGCACTATTAGTTCCATGTATGAATGTTTTCTCTCGATATTTATCATAATGTTTAATGCTACGACTTTCAGGTCTTTGTGACTTTGCTGGGTTAGTAATATTTACATTAGATATTTGTTTAAGTATTCTCTTTGTCACTGCTAATGAAAAAACAATATCAATTTATACTACTGGTTTTGAACGCGTTGTCCTTGCATGTAAAGGAGTGTAATGCTTTGAGATGCGAACATGTAATGGTATCCTAATATATATAATTTAAAATCTGTATTATTTAGAAGTTAAAACATTCATTCGAATATCAATAACAATTTTCTGGGTGTTTCTACTATATGCATTCAATGCAAGGAGTGCACTCTGCGAGTCACAGAATATACGTTTACTGACTTTGTCTTCTAAAAATTCATTGGCAAGGTATTTGCCTGTAAGTTCGGTTTCAGGTGAACTTGCCCACTCATTGACACGCTTCATTGCTGTATGTATGAGAGAAGATTGTTTACATATATATATATATATATATATATATATATATATATATATATATATATATATATATATATATGACCGAAAAAGTAAGATTAATAATTCTAACACGAATTTTCTCGATCTTTCGTACGTTTCTTTTCACTGTTGGTGGTAATTCAAAAATCAATTCTGCAAAATTCATTTTTATTTCTAGTCTGACGCGACACTTGAGCGCGATTCGTAAAACTTATTACATTTTCAAAGACTTTAGTTTACACATAAACAACTGAATAGAACTTACACATCTTCGATTTTGTTTATATCTACATTTGAGTGAGGTGGATGGGGTGAGGTGGTATTAATAGGGTATTAAATTCCTAAACTCAAGACAGAACACAAAACAATGGGTATTGAATGGAAGTGATTGTAGAAAGCCTATTGGTCCATATTTCTTGATGCTTCTATATTGGAGCGGAGTCTTGAGGTGGGTAGAATATAGTTGTGCATTAATTGGCTGTTGATTGCTGGTGTTGACTTCTTGATGTGTAGTGCCTCGCAGACGTCAAGCCGCCTGCTATCGCTGTATCTATCGATGATTTCTGTGTTGTTAACTAGGATTTCTCTGGCGATGGTTTGGTTGTGGGAAGAGATTATATGTTCCTTAATGGAGCCCTGTTTCTTATGCATCGTTAAACGCCAAGAAAAAGATGTTGTTGTCTTGCCTATATATTGGGTTTTTTGGAGCTTACAGTCCCCAAGAGGGCATTTGAAGGTATAGACGACGTTGGTCTCTTTTAAAGCGTTCTGCTTTGTGTCTGGAGAGTTTCTCATGAGTAGGCTGGCCGTTTTTCTGGTTTTATAGAAGAGACCAACGTCGTCTATGCCTTCAAATGCCCTCTTGGGGACTGTAAGCTCCAAAAAACCCAGTATATAGGCAAGACAACAACATCTCTTTCTAGGCGTTTAACGATGCATAAGCAACAGGGCTTTAAATCAATGCTAGAAAAAGCCCTTAACCTCTCTCTCGATGACCTACAGTGGAAACAAGCCTCTCTTCCCGTAAGACTTGGGGGCCTCGGAGTTCGAACAGCAACGCAAATCGCTGTTCCAGCCTTCCTGTCCTCCTTATCAGCATCCGACGACCTTGTGAAGGAAATTCTACCTGCCCACTTACATCAGCTGGCAGGTGTACATGATCCCAATTTTACACGCTGTGCCACAGAGTGGGCCTCTCGTGCAGGCCAATCACCTCAACCACCATCCCCAAAATCCCACAAGCAATCCAGCTGGTCCCATTGTAGACCAAGTTGCTGCAGAGTGCCTGGGTGCTGCAACAACACAACACGACATTGCTCGCCTTACAGCAGTAGCAGCACCACATGCAGGGGATTTCCTGTTAGCAACCCCAATGTCGGCAACTGGCACGCGTCTCACACCACACGCCCTCCGAATTGCTGTGGCCCTCCGCCTTGCTGCCCCAATCCACACCAGATATAGGTGTATTTGCGGCGAGGTGGTGGCTGACAGGTACGGTCACCATGGCCTACTCTGCCAAAGCACAGGGGGATGGCACTCGAGGCACAGTGAAGTTTACGACATCATCAAGACGAGCCTCACCACAGCTGGATGCCCAGCTGAAAGAGAGCCCCGTTACCTAACGCCCCGTAACTCTGATGCTCTTATTGGTCGCCCGGATGGTATCACAGTGAACCCCTGGAAGAATGGCAAGCAGTTGGTATGGGACTACACGTGCGTATCAACCCTGGCTAACACCTACATTAACCTCAGTGTTGCACAACCAGGTGGCGCTGCCACCCACAGGGAAGCAGCCAAATCCCGTAAGTGTAGAGAACTGGATCACCACTACAATTTTGTCCCCATTGCTTCTGAGACGCTCGGCGCCTGGGGTAAAAGTGCTTCCAGTTTTTTGAAGGAACTGGGTTCTAGGCTCATTGAAACAACAAGGGACCCGAGAGCTGCAAGCTTTCTTTTCCAGCGCCTCAGTGTGGCGATACAGAGGGGAAATGCGCACTGCATCCAGGGTTCCTGCCCGCCATCTGAGGAGCTGGAGGAACTCGACAACCTATGACAACCATCTTTGTAACCCATATGTAACTCCTTTTTTGTAACAAAGTTCAAATAAAGTAAATATATATGTGTACATACAAAAGAATGGGGGTGGTAGGAGAAGATAATATTAGTGTTCAGTGAGAAACCACAAGGTCTCCTCTGAATACTTTTTATTTTCTTCTCCGAGGCTATGGGTCCCCACATTGGCACCAGAGGTGGTACCCTCACAAACTTTTATATATATATATATATATATATATATATATATATATATATATATATATATATATATATATATATATGAGCCTATACTTGCATAAACCACAAGTGAAGATTAACAATCTTTGAACAACACCCACCAGTGGGCCTCGAACCCAGAAAGCACAACTACCTTCCAGTATATCTCGAAGTCTCTACTTCTTTTGTAGGGTCTGATGGTGTATTGGGTTAAGGCATACTAGTTATGGCAGCTACTGGAAGGTAGTTGTGCTTTCTGGGTTCGAGGCCCACTGGTGGGTGTTATCCAAAGATTGTTAATCTTCACTTGTGGTTTATGCAAGTATAGGCTTATAGCATGGACACGAGTTCTCTCACATTGACAGTGGCTTGATGAAAAACGCAGAGTAACCTCTCACTTGTCTAGTGCCCTCGGGAAGTGGAGATATTTGAGGTGTATATATATCTCGAAGTCTCTACTTCTTTTGTAGGGTCGGATGGTGTAGTGGTTTAAGGCGTACTAGTTATGGCAGCTACTGGAAGGTAGTTGTGCTTTCTGGGTTCGAGGCACACTGGTGGGTGTTATCCAAAGATTATATATATATATATATATATATATATATATATATATATATATATATATATATATATATATATATATATATATATATATATATATATATGTCGTACCTAGTAGCCAGAACTCACTTCTCAGCCAACTATGCAAGGCCCGATTTGCCTAATAAGCCAAGTTTTCATGAATTAAGGTGCTTTCGACTACCTAACCTACCTAACCTAACCTAACCTAACTTTTTGGGCTACCTAACCTAACCTAACCTATAAAGATAGGTTAGGTTAGGTTAGGTAGGGTTGGTTAGGTTCGGTCATATATGTATGTTAATTTTAACTCCAATAAAAAAAAGTTGACCTCATATATAATGAAATGGGTAGCTTTATCATTTCATAAGAAAAAAATTAGAGAAAATATATTAATTCATGAAAACTTGACTTATTAGGCAAATCGGGCCTTGCATAGTAGGCTGAGAAGTGCCTTCTGGCTACTAGGTACGACATATATATATATATATATATATATATATATATATATATATATATATATATATATATATATATATATATATATATATATATATATATATATATTCAACTTTAGAACACTTTCCCACCAGGAGACTTGAACCCTATATATATATATATATATATATATATATATATATATATATATATATATATATATATATATATATATATATATATATATATATATTTTACATACACATCTGGAACATTTTCCACCTTCTATAGAACCGTCGGTATAGCACTGATACACATCGTTACCCATATTCTGAGCGGTATCTATGTTGCTGAAAAGTGTTAACTGTTTCAATATTGTAGAGTGTACACTATCTTTCTTGGGTGCATTTACAAAATCAACTGATAGATCCCAGTTATCCCATGGAGTAATAGTTTGATTAATCGCTAACTGAGTTGGGTTCATATATAAGAATTTTATGGAGTTGGCTACCTTGTATAACCAAAATTCACACTCAGATTTCGCTCTTCTTCTATAGACCGCAGGTGTCACTTATTTGAAAGAATAGCTTAAAACTTCATGTGTTGCCGAGATCAACTCAATGCCTTCACGCCGAATACTGTGCTAATGAACATCATTCTCTCACTTATGGTAGGTAATTTTAACTCTGCTCTCATATTAACTATTCTCGTGGACTTTGGAACCCCAAGGATGAGACTCATAGCTTCATTTTGCAAGGTTTCAAGATATTTTTATCTCTTTGTCTGTATACAGTGTGAGATGATGATCATTGTGGTCAATTCCCCAGTCCCTAGCCTCCACTGGGGGCTCAGTCCGCCAGCATACTGTGCTTGCTCCAGTACTTTTTCTCTTTCTCATATCGGACATAGACAAGGACACAACCTATAGCACTGTTACATCCTTAGCAGATGACACTAGGATTTTCATGAGAGTAAGCAACATAGAGGACACGGCGATCCTCCAATCAGATGTAGATCAGGTCTTTTTGTGGGCTACAGAAAATAATATGGTGTTTAACGAAGATAAGTTCCAGCTCTTGCGCTACGAAAAAAATGAAAATATAAAAACGGAAACCACGTACAAAACTCAGGCAAATCATAACATAGAACGAAAAGGCAATGTAAAGGATCTAGGTGTACTCATGTCGGAAGACATTACCTTTAAAAAACACAAAAAAGTAGCCGTCTCAATTGCAAGAAAAATGACAGGTCGGATAACAAGAACTTTTCACACTAGAGATGCTATACCGATGATGATACTTTTCAAAACGCTTGTGCTCTCTAGAGTAGAGTACTGCTGCTCAATGACAGCTCCCTTCAAAACTGGAGAAATTGCATACCTGTAGAGCGTGCAGAGATCCTTTACTGCTAGAATTCACTCAGTAAAACATCTAAACTACTGGGACCGACTAAAGAGCCTAAATCTGTATTCCCTTGAGCGCTTGCGGGAGAGATACATAATAATTTACACGTGGAAAATAGTAGAGGGGCTGGTCCCAAACCTACACACAGAAATAACACCACATGAGACCAGGGCAGGATATGCAGAAAACCCCCGTTGAAACGCAGAGGTGCAACCGGTACTCTGAGGGGGAATTCTATCAACATCAGAGATCCGAGACTGTTCAACACACTTCCACTACACTTAAGGGACATAACTGGCCTACCCCTCACATTGTTCAAGAGGGAGAACTGGATAAAAACCTCCAAAGGATAACTGTTCAACCAGACTCTGATTCGTACGACAGGCTGCGAGCAGCCGCGTCCAACAATCTGGATGACCAGTTCAGCAACCAGGAGGCCTTGTCGACGACCGGGCCGTGGAGATGCTAAGTCCCGGAAGCACCTCAAGGTAACCTCAAGGTATCACAGAGCGTATAAATGATAAATATAATATTCTAGCAAGTCTCACGTTAATCCCATGTTTGACACCAACAAGGTCCTGCAAGGGCTTTAATCTCTCCCAGAGTCTCCTCTTGAGAGAAGAAAGGTACCCAAGGTCGTTAATGGGGACACTAAGGTATCTGTAAGACTCGCAGTTCTCAAGTGCTCGCCCATCTATATGATAATTGGGTGGTGGAATACTACATGAAATGAGAACACGAGTTTTCTGTACAGAGATGAGGAGGCCCACATTCCTCAGCTCTAGTAGCAAAAGCATCGAGCAGAACTGATATTCTAGGCTCGGAGGCAGCCTGTAAACATATATCATCAGCATAACAAATGACCGTGTCTTCATTATTAGTAGGAAGATTTTTAATAAGTTCTTCTTCTGAATAACTTTAATAAGTTATTCAACGATTAGAACGTTGATTAACATGGGGCTGAGGACCCCTCCTTGAAGAGTTCACAGTTCAAAGTGTTTGTTGGCTTTGCTTTCAACACCATTAAACAAAACATAAGCTGTTCGATTAGACAAATAGCCCTTTATCCATTTCAGTAATTTTCTTTGTGTTCCTAGCTAAGCAAGCTGTTCTAATATGATCTCCCTGTTTTCTGTATCAAAAGCTGCTGCTAGATCGATGAAGGCTGCTTGAGGGGAAGCTTCAATATGAGAGACGCATTCAGCAAAACAGTGTTGTGTACTGAGTCCAGGCATAAATCCAAACAGTTGGGGTGACAGGTGCCCCTGTATACGATACATGAGTCGGTTAAGAACAATACGTTCAAGCACTTTACAAACACACGATGTTAGAGATATGGGTCTATAATTATCTGAGTGTGGTTTGGGGATGGGAACAATGACACTCTTTATCCAAGCATCAGGTAATACTCTTTCACGTAAACTCATTCTGTATAACACTAAAAGTGGATTACCTGGTACTTGTGAGACTAATCTCAGTAAACTGTAAGTAATACCGTCCTCTCCAAGAGTAGTTGATTTGTCCATCTTTAGTACATGTATTAATCCCCATTCAGTTACTTCATTTAGACCCGACACGTCGATAGCTGTACAGGCAAGATTGATGGTTCGATGTCTGTTGGGGCGTGTGTCGTTAAGTTTGTGCTCTATGCTAATTGAGAGTGAGCTATAACTTGATGTTAGTGCCTATTGATCAAGGAGAATGTTTGTTCTAGTGGACAGTGGTGCAGCGGTTTGGTTAGGATGCTTCTGGAGATTATTCGTATCTTTTCCAAAACTTAATCAAGTGATGTTTGCTAGTTTATCCTTTATAGGAACTCTTCCCAAAGCTTATTGGGAATATTGCTCGTGTCTCCCACCCCTCTATTTGCGACAAAAAATGCATGTAAATCTTTTTGTGAATTGGTTCGTTTGTATCTATAAGCTGCTTTACTCCTTCAGGTTTTTTAACCAATACAGGTTCAAAGGCTCACTTGAGTGGCGGTGGGTGGTGTCCACCTCTACTAGGCTTGTTCCCCAACACACCCATGTGTCGTAGTAGGTAGTAATTGTATCAACTAGGTCTGTAGAGAAGGCTTGTACATTCGTTATTATGTAATCTTTATACCATTTTGAAATAAAATTAATAAAGTGGTTATGCAAATCATATGGAATATTCATTTTCCGTCTCTGATGTCTATGAGGTACATTACACTGTACCTCATACGAAGCAGAAACTGCATAGTGATCACTAACCAAGTGATATACAAAAGAACATTCCATATTATCCTGCACAAAGTTTCTACCCAGTACATAATCAAGTCTGCTTCCCAATAAATGTGTTTGGGTAACCGTAGTATACACAGGCAATCGTATAAGATTAGATTAAAGTAGTTTATGACAGCTATAATCTGTTGCTATAAACATATTTGATAAATTTGCATCCATTATTGTTGTTAGTACTGTCTCCCAACGTAATATGTCTAGCATTAAAATGTCCTATGTATATTGTCCCATGATTGTCTAGATCTGGGAGCAATGTTACATTGAGTTTCTGACTTCTGGCATGTACATTGAGGAATGAGAAGTGGCCTACCTTGAGGTTACCTTGAGGTGCTTCCAGGGCATAGCGTCCCCGAGGCCCGGTCGTCGACCAGGCCTCCTGGTTGCTGGACTGATCAACCAGGCTGTTGGACGCGGCTGCTCGCAGCCTGACGTATGAGTCACAGCCTGGTTGATCAGGTATCCTTTGGAGGTGCTTATCCAGTTCTCTCTTGAACACTGTGAGGGGATTGCCAGTTATGCCCCTTATGTGTAGCGGAAGCGTGTTGAACAGTCTCGGGCCTCTGATGTTGATAGAGTTCTCTCTCAGAGTACCTGTTGCACCTCCGTTTTTCAACGGGGGTATTCTGCACATCCTGCCATGTCTTCTGGTCTCATGTGATGTTATTTCTGTGTGCAGGTTTGGGACCAGCCCTTCTAATATTTTCCACGTGTAAATTATTATGTATCTCTCCCGCCTGCGCTCAAGGGAGTACAGATTTAGGCTCTTTAGTCGGTCCCAATAGTTTAGGTGTTTTACTGAGCGGATTCTAGCAGTAAAGGATCTCTGCACGCTCTCCAGGTCAGCAATTTCTCCAGCTTTGAAAAGGGCTGTCATTGTGCAGCAGCACTCCACTCTAGACAGCACAAGCGTTTTGAAAAGTATCATCATCGGTATAGCATCTCTAGTGTGAAAAGTTCTTGTTATCCAACATGTCATTTTTCTTGCAGTTGTGACGGCTACTTTATTGTGTTCTTTAAAGGTAAGGTCTTCCGACATGAGTACACCCAGATCCTTTACATTGCCTTTTCGTTCTATGTTATGATTTGGCTGAGTTTTGTACGTGGTTTCCGATTTTATATTTTCATTTTTTCCATAGCGCATGAGCGGGAACTTATCTTCGTTAAACACCCTATTATTGTCTGTAGCCCATAGAAAGACCTGATCTATATCTGACTGGAGGTTTGCCGTGTCCTCTATGCTGCCTACTCTCATGAAGATCCAAGTGTCATCTGCAAAGGATGATACAGTGCTATAGGTTGTGTTCTTGTCTATGTCCGATATGAGGATGAGAAATAGTACTGGAGCAAGCACAGTGCCCTGGGGGACTGAACTCTTCACGGTTGATGGGCTGGATTTTATTTTGTTGACTATTACACATTGGGTTCTGTTGGTCAGGAAATTGTACATCCATCTGCCTATTTTTCCAGTAATTCCTTTTGAACGCATTTTATGTGCAATAACGCCATGATCACATTTATCAAAAGCTTTTGCGAAATCTGTGTAAATTACATCAGCGTTTTGTTTATCTTCCATAGCATCTAATGCCATATCATAGTGGTCCAGCAACTGCGACAGGCAAGAGCGCCCTGTTCTGAAACCGTGTTGTCCGGGGTTATGGAGATGCTGTGATTCCATGTATTTTGTGATCTTACTTCTTAGCACTCTCTCAAAAATTTTTATAATGTGCGATGCTAGTGCTATCGGTCTGTAATTTTTTGCCTCTGCCTTATTTCCTCCTTTATGAAGTGGTGCTATCTCTGCTGTTTTTAGTATATCAGGAATAACGCCAGTATCTAGGCTTTGTCTCCACAGAATGTGGAGGGCCTGCGATAGTGGTTTTTTACAGTTCTTGATGAATATGGAGTTCCAAGAATCCGGGCCTGGTGCAGAGTGCATAGGCATACTGTCTATGACTTCTTCAAAATCTAGTGGAGATAGGGTGACGTCTGATATATGATTTGATGTTGGTATCATATCCATGAAAAATTAATTTGGGTTATCAATCTTTAGTGCGTTTAATGTCTCACTGAAAACAGAGTCATACTGCTTCCTCAGTAGCTCGCTCATTTCTTTGTTGTCATCGGTGAAAGTTCCATCTCCCTTTCGCAGGGGCCCGATACTAGATGTGGTTTTTGATCTTTATTTTGCATAGGAGAAAAAATATTTCGGATTTCTCGCTATTTCACTGATGGTCTTTTGCTCTCTTTGCCTCTCCTGGGTTTTGTATGATTCTTGTAGCTTGCGTTCAATTGTTTCTATTTCTCTACCTAACCTTCTTCGCCGTTCTTGAGATAGGGTGCGACTCTCAAGTTGTTCCGCGATTCGTTTTCTTCGCCTATATAGGGAACGACGTTCCCGTTCCAATCTGCATCTCTTTCTCTTTTTTCTTAGGGGTATGCGGTTTGAACATATTTCTAGTGCTACTGAGCTTATTTTTTCCAGGCACTGGTTCAGGTTTGCATTTTCTAGCTGTTCTTTCCAGTTTATTTCTGTGAAGTCCTGGTTTATTTGCTCCCAGTTTATCTGTTTATTATTGAAGTTGAATTTGCTGAAATCTCCTCCACCGGGAATCTGGACTGGTTTTGAAGGTCTACTCCCCATGGTTGTCATAACTTTAATTAAGTTGTGATCTGAGTAACAGGTATTTGTAATCATTATGTTTCTGATCAATTCATCATTATTAGTGAAAATGAGGTCCAGTGTGTTCTCCTTCCTAGTTGGTTCTACTATTTGCTGGTTTAAGGCAAACCTATCGCACATACGTAGCAGGTCATTTGCATGTGCCAGTTCATTTAGGCTACTTCCTGGTATTCTTTCTGATATTACTGTATTAGCCAGGTGCTTCCATTTCAGGTGCCGTAGGTTGAAGTCCCCAAGCAGGATGATGTTCGGAGCTGGAATTGTGAGGTTTTCCAAGCAGTGTTCTATTTTCATTAGTTGGTCTTTAAACTGCTGAGGGTTTGCCTCCGGTGACTTATATACAAGGACAATAACTACATTTAGAATCTCTATTTTGATTATAAGCACTTCCGCCATATCATTTGACGTGTTTAGCAGCTCAGTACTGATGAGTGTGTCTTTGATGTAGAGGCTGACCCCACCCTGAAGCCGGTGTTTCCTATCACATCTGAATGGCCTGCTGCAGTTTGTACATGAAAGGGCTGCTACTGTGTGTGTGTGTACTCACCTAACTCACCTAATTGTGCTTGCGGGGGTTGAGCTTTGGCTCTTTGGTCCCTCCTCTCAACCGTCAATCAACTGGTGTACAGATTCCTAAACCTACTCGGGTCTATCATATCTACATTTGAAACTGTGTATGGAGTCAGCCTCCACCACATGAGTTCCTAGTGCATTCCATTTACTAACTACTCTGACACTGAAAAAGTTCTTTCTAACGTTTCTGTGGCTCATTTGGGTACTCAGCTTCCACCTGTGTCCCCTTGTTCGCGTCCCACCAGTGTTGAATAGTTCATCCTTGTTTACCCGGTCGATTCCCCTGAGGATTTTGTTGGTTGTGATCATGTCCCCCCTTACTCTTCTGTCCTCCAGTGTCGTAAGGTGCATTTCCCGCAGCCTTTCCTCATAACTCATGCCTCTTAGTTCTGGGACTAGTCTAGTAGCATACCTTAGTACTTTTTCCAGCTTCGTCTTGTGGTTGACAAGGTACGGGCTCCATGCTGGGGCCGCATATTCCAGGATTGGTCTTACATATGTGGTGTACAAGATTCTGAATGATTCCTTACACAGGTTCCTGAACGCCGTTCTGATGTTACCCAGCCTCGCATATGCCGCAGACGTTATTCTCTTTATGTGGGCTTCAGGAGACAGGTTTGGTGTGATATCAACTCCTAGATCCTTCTCTCTGTCCGTTTCATGAAGGACATCATCTCCCATTCTGTATCCTGTGTCTGGCCTCCTGTTTCCACTGCCTAGTCTCATTACCTTACATTTATTCGGGTTGAACTTTTGTAACCATTTGTTGGATCATTCATGCAGTCTGTCTCCGTCATCTTGTAGTCTCATGCTGTCTTCCTCCGTCTTAATCATCCTCATAATTTTTGCATCATCAGCAAACAATGAGAGGAATGATTCTATACCATCTGGAAGATCATTTACATATATATAAAAAAACAGTATATGTCCAAGGACTGAACCCTGCGGGACGCCCACTGGTGACGTTTCGCCAATCTGAGACCTCATCCCGCACAGTGACTCGCTGCCTTCTGTTACTTAGGTACTCCCTTATCAAATGGAATACCTTCCCTTTCACTCCTGTTGGCATCTCCAGCTTTCGCACTAATCTCTGGTGTGACACTGTGTCAAAGGCTTTCTGGCAATCCAAAAATATGCAGTCTGCCCACCCCTCTCTTTCTTGTCTGATTCTTGTTGCCTGATCGTAGAATTCAATTAATCCTGTGAGGCATGACTTGCCATCCCTGAAACCATGTTGGTGTTGTGACACAGAGTTCCTTCGCTCCAGATGTTTGACTAGGTTTTTTCGCACAATTTTCTCCATTAGCTTCAATGGTATGCAAGTTAGGGACACTGGCGCACACACACACACACACACACACACACACACACACACACACACACACACACACACACACACACACACACACACTGTGTGTGTGGTACTGTGTACGTGCTCATAAGAACATGTGGTAAATCACTTCTGATGTATGTTAGTAGGCTTGTGGCATTACTGTTTGTGTAGGATACATACCCTCTGATTTTTAGTGGGTTTTTGTTTATTTTAGACGTGTAGGACTCCGGTATAGCATTTATATGAATGTTGTTGCTGGTAACATGTGCAATTAAGTTATTCAGTCTTCTGTTAATGCTACGAAAGTTCAAACTGAGAAATCCAATGTTCCTTGTATTCCCTGTGTCAGCCGCAGCCATTATGGTGGTGATGTTCCACCGTGGGATTGGTGGTCCCATTGTTGTGCTTGTTCCACCTCCACAATGTGTTAATAAGTGGCTGTACGACACAAACAGCCGCACTAACCTGGAGTGTCTTCAATAGCGCCTGGTGATCTCATCAGTATCTCAATCACTGAAGAACTCTGGATGGTCTGGGAGTGAATGTTTTCTGTAAGTTTCATGGTGTAAGCACTGTCAGACGTTGATTATCATTTTCACTGTGGTGCTTGGCATGAATGCATTCCTTGCCCACTTCATTATATGCTGGTGTGGGTAGATTTCCTTGTCCAGTTACTATTTCTGTGTCACTATCACTGCTGTCATCACTGAGTTGTCTGACGATGATGTCACAGTCTGCTCTCATCTCTGCCGCCGGCGCCGCCGCTTCTTCTGCAGCCGCCGCTGCCACAACACCACCACCACAGGTTCCTTTGCCAGTGCGGGTCCGTGCTCTCCGCAATAAGTCAACAAACATATACATTATACGTAATATAGGTTATTCTCTCAGAAAGACGAATATCTGACAAAAAGGAACCTAATCCTCTCCGACCAAACTAAATTCCAAAGGGTCACGAGGGACACAACAGCCAAATGGAAAACGGAGGTAAACAGATTGATTGAAACTGTGAACGCCAAGAAATATGGACTCCGCCTGCCAAAGGTTATTGGGGAATACAAACCTGGTTATGCATATTGAAATGTCAAGACCCACAAACCCGGAAACCCACTTCGGCCATTCATCAGCCAGATACCCACACCCACATACAGACTGCCTCAGCAACTCAACTGCCTGCTGACTCCTTATGTGCTTTGTGCTTTCAGCCTTAAGTCTCCAAAGAAATTTGTTGACCTATCGCGGGTGCACGGATCACAGGGATGAGAGCCTCTCTGGATGAGGAGTCGCTGTTTACCAACGTGCCTGTCGACGAAACAATCAGGATGATGATGGACAGATTGTATCGTGATCCAGCTTGTACCCCTCTTGACATACCAGAGAGCATACCGAGGAAATTACTCGAAGCCTGCACTAAAGAGACACCCTTCATGAGTCCCGATGGGCACATGTATAAGCAAATAGTTGGGGTCGCCATGGGTTCTCCCATAGGTGTCATAGGTGAATTTTTACATGGGTACCATAGAGCAGAGGGCTTAGTTGATATGGGCAAACCTGCCATATACTGCAGATATGTTGACTACATATTTTTCCAGGTGCCTGATGTCGGGTGTTTGCAGCAGATGGAGAAGGAATTGGAGTTAAGTTCGGTGTTAAGTTTCACCTACGAGATTGAGAGTGATGGGAAGCTGCCCTTTCTAGATGTAACAGTCACGGAAAGGAATGGTGGTTTTCACACTGCAGTCTGCACTAGAGCAACGTACATAGGAATGTGCCTTAATGCTAACAGTTACTGCCCGGACAGGTACAAGCAGAGTGTTGTCAATGCTTAAATCGACCGAGCTCCTACTCACATCTCTGGTTGGAAACAGGTCGACTAGGAACTCTGTACTGTTAGGCAGATCCTCGTTAATAATTACTTTTCGAACGATTACGTTGAAGATGTCTTTAAAAGATAAGTGGCACGCCATGCAACCAACGAAGAAGCAAACAGCACAACACCTGTACCCACCTGTACCCAAAAGGGTCTGACAGCTGAGTGGACAGCGCTTCGTATTCGTAGTCCCGAGGTTCCGGGTTCGATCCCCAGTGCAGGCGGAAACACATGGGCAGAGTTTCTTTCACCCTGATGCTCTTGTTACCTAGCAGTAAATAGGTACCTGGGAGTTAGACAACTACTATGGGCTGATTCCTTTGGGTGAGAAACAAAAAGGAGGCCTGGTCGAGGACCGGGCCGCGGGGACGCTAAGCCCAGAAATCACCTCAAGATAATCTCAAGATTGTGTTGTGCAATGGGTACAACACA
The DNA here is from genome assembly GCF_040958095.1 of Procambarus clarkii. Classification (NCBI taxonomy): domain Eukaryota; kingdom Metazoa; phylum Arthropoda; class Malacostraca; order Decapoda; family Cambaridae; genus Procambarus; species Procambarus clarkii. The sequence goes on along the minus strand of NC_091223.1, from coordinate 8,091,340 downwards.
ATTTTACAGACTATTTTACATGAACTTCTTTCCCACGGCTTACAAAACGGAGGAAAGAGTTCTGAAAGATATAATTGATAAGAACGTTATCCCCACAGACACCAAATAGAAGATACACTTAAAACAATATTATAAAAACAAGTAGACCACCAACCGACTCATGAAGAACTCCCAAACAGAACGCCTTTAGAGAGACCAACGTCGTCTATGACTTCTCATGCCCACTTGGGGAATGTCAGCCCCAAAGATCTCAGTATATAGGCAAGACCACAATGTCTCTCTAAGCAATTAACAATGCACATAATATAATCACACACAACCAGACCATCACCAGAGACATTTTAACAAGCAACACTGAAATAATCGACAGGTATAACGACAACAGAAGACTCGACATCAGCAAGGCGCTACACGTCAGAAAGTCAAGACCAGCAATCAACAATTAGTTAACACGTACTTACATCCTACCCACTTCAAGACCCCGAGCCATCGCAGAGACAGGATCCAATGACCCTGCCTTAGAAAAACAGGCCGCCACAAGAATATAATCTGCTTATGTTGATGCATATAATAACCTATCAGTATCCCTTATGTTATGCCATTAACCCCCCTGTTTCATCCACTTGGTCTGTACCACCTCATCCAAAAAAGAAATGTAAGCGATTTATATTGTTATATTTAGTCTGTTATAAGAATAACAGACTAATAATAAGTTAAACTTTGAGAATGTAAGGAGTGACCTTGAGAAACGCATCCTAAAGCATCAGACCAAAAATATAGTATGAAAATGAACTTTGAAAGGTTAATTTTTAAACTTCCCTCGACAGTGAAGAAAAACACATGAAATATTGAAAAGATACGTGTCAGAATAATTAATCTTATCCTTTCCATCATATTCAACAAACATTTTATATATATATATATATATATATATATATATATATATATATATATATATATATATATATATATATATATATATATGTATATATATATATATATATATATATATATATATATATATATATATATATATATATATATATATATATATATATATATAAATATTATTAAATAGGACCGAAAAAGTAAGATTAATAATTCTAACACGAATTTTCTCAATATTTCTTATATTTCTTTTCACTGTTGATGATAACTGAAAAATCAATTCTTCAAAATTAATTTTTATTTCTAGTCTGACGCGACACTTGAACGCGTTTCGTAATAACTTATTACATTTTCAAAGACTTTAGTTTACACACACACAACTATAACTAAACAGAGTTTAAACAGCTTCCATTTTATACCTGCATTTGGGTGAGGTGATATGTTACAACAGTTTTGGATGAGGTGAAAACAAACTTTCAACACACGACAGAACACGAAACAATGGGTATAATATTTTGTAAGTTAAAGGGAAGAATGGAAGTAACTGCAAAGGGCCTATTGGCCCATATTTCTTGATGCTTCTATATTGGTGTGGAGTCTTGAAGTGGGGAGAATATAGTTGTGCATTAATTGGCTGTTGATTGCTGGTGTCGACTTCTTAATGTGTAGTGCCTCGCAGATATCAAGCCGCCTGCTATCGCTGTATCTATCGATGATTTCCGTGTTTTTTGTTAGGACATCTCTGGTGATGGTCTGGTTGTGGGAAGAGATTATATGTTCCTTAATGGAGCCCTGTTGCTTATGCATCGTTAATCGCCCGGAAAGAAATGTTGTTGTCTTGCCTATATACTGAATTCTTTGAGGCTTACAGTCCCCAAGTGGGCTTTTGAAGGCATAGACGACATTGGTCTCTTTTAAAGCGTTCTGCTTTGTGTCTGGAGAGTTTCTCATGAGTAGATTGGCCGTTTTCTTGGTTTTATAGTAGATCGTCAATTGTATCTTCTGATTTTTGTCTGTAGGGGTAACGTTTCTATTAACAATATCTTTCATGACCCTTTCCTCCGTTTTATGAGCTGTGGGAAAGAAGTTCTTGTAAAATAGTCTAATAGGGGGTACAGGTGTTGTGTTAGTTGTCTCTTCAGAGGTTGCATGGCGTTTCACCTTCCTTCTTATGATGTCTTCAACGAAACCATTGGAGAAGCCGTTGTTGACTGGGACCTGCCTTACCCTACAGAGTTCTTCATCGACTTGCTTCCATCCTGAGCTGTGGCTGAGAGCACGGTCGACATAAGCGTTAACAACACTCCTCTTGTACCTGTCTGGGCAGTCACTGTTGGCATTGAGGCACATTCCTATGTTTGTTTCCTTAGTGTAGACTGCAGTGTGGAAACCTCCACTCCTTTCCATGACTGTTACATCTAGAAAGGGCAGCTTCCCATCCTTCTCCATCTCGTAAGTGAAACGCAACACAGAATTCCGCTCAAATGCCTCCTTCAGCTCCTGCAGATGTCTGACATCAGGTACCTGTGTAAAAATGTCCTTTTTAAAAAAATGCCGACATTTTTACACAGGTACCTGATGTCAGACATCTGCAGGAGCTGAAGGAGGCATTTGAGTGGAATTCTGTGTTGTGTTTCACTTACGAGATGGAGAAGGATGGGAAGCTGCCCTAACAAGATGTAACTGTTGCAACATATCACCTCACCCAAATGCGAGTATATAAGACAAGCGCTTCAATGTTAGCATTCAGTAAAACTCTGTTTAGTGTTTTCAGGTTACAGTTGTGTGTGTGTTAACTAAAGACTTTGAAAATGTAATAAGTTCTTACGAAACGCGTTCAAGCCTCGCGTCAGACTAGAAATAAAAATGAATTTTGGAGAATTGATTTTTCAATTACCATCGACAGTAAAAAGAAACATAAGAAATACTGAGAGAATTCGTGTTAGAATTATTAATCTTACTTTTTCTTTCATATTTAACAACACACACACACACACACACACACACACACACACACACACATATATATATATATATACACATACATACATACATACATATATAAGTTTTTGAAGGCGCTGGGTTCTAAGTTTATTAAACCACTAGAGACCCAAGAGCAGCCACTTTCCTCTTTCAGCGCCTTAGTGTGACGATATAGAGAGGAACTGCACACTGCATCTATGGTTCCTGCCCGTCATCTAAGGAGCTGGAGGAACTCTACAACCTGTGCCAAGTAGCCCTGTATCTTGCATGTAACCACTGTTGTTACCTTTTTTGTGTAATGAAGTTTTATATAAAATAAAAGGACAAAATACAAAATATTTTTGTTTGGGTCTGGATCATATTTGTAAATTTATTTTTAATAAATATGAAATTTATTTATAATCATATACTCAAAGACCACCTCATTCAAACACCTAAAGAATCTTCCCTCTCTTTATCTCCCTCAGACTCCTTCAATCTATCATTCCTGCCCCCCCCCTTCACCAACTCTGCCGCCCCCCTCTCCTATTCCTCCCTTAACCCCTCCCTCTCCTTTTGTCCCTATGTCATGCCTCTGGTCATAGTAGCCCCGAGCGTGCGTCACTCCAGCCTAATTGAGGCATTGAGGCGTGCGTCGATGCGTCACCCAAGCGTAGTGACGTGCATTAGCGAGGTGTAGTACATGATGTGTGCGAGGGGGTGGGGGGGACATTCAGACCCCTGTATGTCATTTATGCATCGCAATAGGCTGCCACCTTGACGGAAACACACACACACACACACACACACACACACACACACACACACACACACACAGGTGGAAACTGAGTACCCAAATGAGCCACAGACACGTTAGAAAGAACTTTTTCAGTGTCAGAGTAGTTAACAGATGGAATGCATTAGACAGTGATGTGGTGGAGGCTGACTCCATACACAGTTTCAAATGTAGATATGATAGAACCAAGTAGGCTCAGGAATCTGTACACCTGTTGATTGACGGTTGAGAGGCGGGACCAAAGAGCCAGAGCTCAACCCCCGCAAGCATAATTAGGTGAGTACAAGCACACACACACATACACACACTCACACACACACACACACACACACATGCACACACACACACACATACACACACGCGCACACACACACACACACACACACACACACACACACACACACACACACACACACACACACACACACACACACATGTACCCGAGTACCCGAGCTGAGAGGTATGAGCTGCGAGGAGAGACTACGGGAATTAAACCTCACTTCGCTGAAAGACAGAAGAGTTAGGAGGACATGATCACCACATTCAAGATTCTCAAGGGAATTGATAGGGTAGATAAAGACGAACTATTTAACACAAGGGACACAGGTGGAAACTGAGTGCCCAAATGAGCCACAGAGATGCTAGAAAGAACTTTTTAGTGTCAGAGTGGTTGACAAATGAAATGCATAGGAAGTGATGTGGTGGAGGCTGACTCCATACACAGCTTCAAGTGTAGATATGATAGAGCCCAATAGGCTCAGGAACCAGTACATTAGTTGATTGACAGTTGAGAGGCGGGACCAAAGAGCCAGAGCTCAACCTCCGCAAGCGCAATTAGGTGAGTACACAAACACACAGACCTGACAATACTGGGAGAGGACACACGGAAAATGATTAGGAGGAATGTGAGGAAGTTTCCAGAAGCTTTTCAAGAGCTTTTCAGGAAACTGAAAATGCAAATGAGCCATAGAGACATCAGGAAGAACTTTTTCAGTGTTAAAGGAGTCAATAAATGGAGTAAGTTAGATTCGGAAGTTCTTGAAACTAATTCGATTCAAAATTTGTAATATAATTACAATAAAAGCGTAAGAAATGAGTCATTCCTATGCGCTAAGAACTTTCGGAAGGCGGGGCTAGAAGCCTAACTCGATCCTGCAAGCACATCTAGGTGAGTACACTGCAGTAGAAGTTGCTCGACTGATAAAGAAAGACTGGAGTTGCGTAGTGATTACCTAGGGCTGTGACTACATAACAGTGACTACATAACAGGCACCATGGCAATTGGAGGACAAAAACTAATATTAGTAGTCATATATAACACCCAATCAAATGACAGAAGACCCAAACAGGAATATGATAGAAACAACATGGCTACCATTATTATCAGCTTCTGTCGCTAGCAGGAACGAATCCAGACTGATAATCATGGAAGACTTCAACCATGGAAAGAAAGACTGGGAGAACAGAGACCCACATGGACTGACCAGATACCTGGAGAGCTAAACTACTAGATGTGGCAACAAGAAACTTTCAAAACAAAAACACATCAAGGGACCGACACGAATTAAAGGATAAGATAAACCAGCTAGACTTGATCTGACACACTGAATGAGTCGGACATATGTCAAATGTGAAGCCCCATTCGGAATCAGTGACCACAGAGGACCTGATAATTGAGTACCTGATGAAGTTAGGAGTTAGGAATTTATATATTTATTATGAATATAATTTGTGAATTCCTCTTCCCCTCCCACCTAAATATCTAGAAAGCAGAGGGCTGGCCTACCGAAAGTGGTACTATGAGAAGATGAAAAATTCCGGAATTTTGCATTGAAACCATGCAAAACAAAACTGAAAGTAAAGTCTGTTCAAGACATGATGGATTATGTCACCCAAAAATGTCAGGAGGCGGTAAACTAGTTTAGGGAAAAAATGAGACCCAACAGAAGAATCCATGATTTAATTGGATATGTAAGGAAACAAAGCAATTAAATTCAAGGGCATGGAGGAACTATAGAAATAAAAGACCCAGAGAGCAAGAGGCACTGAACTACAGGCCAATGTTCCAAACTTGTATACCATGCCCGGTGATAGAGAAGATTGCGAGGAAAAAACCTAGTAATACATCAGGAGAGAAGGGACTTTGAGACACACCACCAACATGAATTCAGGGAGGGTAAATCTTGCCTCACAAGTTTAACAGAACTCTACGACCAGGTGACAAAGACTGAGCAAGAACGAGAAGGTTGGGCATGTTGTATTTTTTTGGACTGTCATAAATTCTTTGACACTGGTGCATAAGTTTGAGAAACAGGCCGGAGTAATTGGCAGGGGACTCCAGTGGATACAGGAATACCTGAACAATTTATAATAAAGAGTTACAGTGAAGGTTGAGACCTCAGAAAGGTGTAGTGTCACCAGCGGGTTCCCACACAGTTCGGTATTCGTCTGTATTTTGTTTCTGATATTCATAAATGATCTTCCAGAGGGTATTATTCCTTAGACTTATACTTATTTATATATTATATAAACCTTATTTATTATTATAAGTCTTATTCCTCTTAATGTTTACTGAGGTGAAATTATGTGAAGGATTTAGACAGAGAACAGAATAAGGCTACAAGACAAACGTAACGAATGGCTACTTGAGTGAAACTCGAGCAAATTTAATGAAGAAAATTTAATGAAGAAGCCCGATTGAAGGTAGTATTTGAGAGATAAAATCATTCAAGAATCAGGGAGAAAGATCTGGGGGGTTGATATCACGCCCGACCTGTGAATCAAGAAGATACTATCAGCAGCATATGCAAAGTTGGCCTTTAGAAATTTGCGTAAGGCATCTTTTATATCCTTGTATACCACATATGTCAGACCAGTCATGGAGTATCTAGTCAATGACAAGATTAAACTGGAGAAGGTTTAAAGGTATGCCACCAGACTAGTACCTGAGCTGAGGGGTATGAGCTACAAGGAAAGATTACTGGAATTAAACCTCACGTCCATGGAAGACAGAAGAATTTGCGGAGGCATGATCATTACATACAAGATCCTCATGGGAATTGATAGGGTAAAAAAAATACAGATAATTTAACAAAGTATATACACTCACAAGGGAGACACAATTGGAATTTGAGTACTTGTATGTGCCATAGAGATGTTAGAAAGAATTGTTTAAGTGTCATAAAAATTAAAAAATGGAATGCACTAGGCAGTGACGTGGAGGCAGGCTTCATACACAGTTTCATATGGAGATATGATAGAGCCCAAAAGGCTCAGGAATCTGTCCAACAGTTAATTGACAGTTGAGAGACAGGACCAATGAGCCCCGCAATCAACCCCGCAAGCACAACTAGGTGAGTATACAAATCAAACATACACATATTTTAGCATATAATACACACTCTATAACAGGACATACATGGTAAACAAACACACACACACACACGACCAAGACCGTCAGTAGTTTCAAAGCGTTATATGACAAAGGGCGCTGGGAAGACGGGTCACCACGAGCGTAGCTCTCATCCAGTAACTACTCTTAGGTAATTATACTTGGGTAATTACACACACACACCTCGCCAAAGGTCAAGTACTGACTGAGGGGCGGAGGCCCTCGCGACCGGGGCGAAGGCCCCAGCGATGTGTCAAGACATGTTCCTGGGGGGCGGTAGAAATAGCCTAAGCTACTCTATCTCTTTGCGATGTATTTTTTTTCTTGTCTCAATAAACAAACTTGAACTTGAGGACATGTTTCCAGTGTGGACTCGTCCAGGATGGGGGAGGACCCTTGGGCGACGCATTAGCATTTAAAGAGATGTCGGAAGGAGGAGTTTTATTTTCTCTGACTGAATTTAATTATGTTTTGTTAGGAAAACATTTATTATGGCATGATGAGGGATTTGCAGATTTGTGAGAGAGAACTGCAACGTTTGAGTGTGAGAACTGCAGAGTTTTGTGTGGGAGAACTACAACGTTTGAGTGTGCGAACTGCAGAGTTTTGTGTGGGAGAAGTTAGTGAAGGAAATTCGTACCAGAGGAGATGTGTGTGCTAAACTCCAAGTGGAAGCTAGACTGCAAGGTGGAGGAGGACTTCCAGTGAGGAGTGGAACTTCATGGATATGGTGGATCTTCAAGTGGTGTAGGGTGGAGCTACACATTGTTTTGTGTGAAGCTGTGTGAGAGAGCTTCACTGACATTCGAGGAGGACTTCAGATGCAGCAGATCGGAGGAACTGCAAAGGGTTCCTTACGCGATATTTTGAGGACCCAGATTGTTGATTGCACTAGGGGACCTCGAGTAATTGAACAGAGTATCTTATGGATACGTTGATATTTAAGGGAGTGCTTGATTGTATTTTGGCATGAAAGGCGCAGTGCAAGGTGATAGATTGATGCTTTTTGTAGAGTAGAAAATATGTGAATATTTTATGTGCCATGTATTCCAGCCTAAAGCAGTGAGGGGAGCAGAAGGTTGTAAGCTGAAGTTTAAGCAGCAGCCTGATACAGTTATAGGTTGGAGACATAAGGCGATATTGGACTGTTATCAGTTGGTAGCAGCCTAAGAAGTTGCATTGTTTTATAACTGTTCTCGAATGCATATTGTGTATGTTCTTGTGTATTAAATGTTATAATTGTTAGCTATCGTTTGCTCCTGTCCTAGTGTGGCTTCCTGGCTAGAGAGAGAGAGAGCGAAAGACACGGCTATAACTTGGGTAATAGTGGACTATAACTAAAAGGGGATTGAGAGATCATCCCACAGTAAGGAGAGTGCGGGGAGTCACGGCGGCTCATGAGCGGGTGTGTACTCATGACAACTAGGCAGTTTTAGCCGTACTTCCGAAATAAAAGTGACGCTGAACCACTCTCTCAGAACCAGACGCTTACCAGGGGTGATCTCCCAAATAATTGCAAGCACGCCAGTGTTCATTACTGGTCGACCGACGGTAGCTGGAGTGTGGCTGTCGAGGTCGGCTGTTTATTCTGCCAGGGAGTAGTTGGGGGTCTCTGACGGTAAGCCAGTATCAGGTTCGTTCAAATAACCAAGTTTCAATGTATGAACAACCCCCCCTCCCCCTCCCGATAGAATAACAGCCAGAGTGTAAACAGTTCCTCGAGAACACACTCACAGGTAGTGCTTCACAGAACATTCGCAGACTAAAGTACTACATTGATACTTTATTTATCACTTGAAACTTATGCTGTGTTATTGATAAGTGGTTCAAGGCTTCGATCCTAAGAATATTTGCCAGTTATATATTATATCATTCAAGAAGACAACAACAAAAAAACACCAATATGAATATTGAGCTTCCGCGCATGAACTCTGCATCTGATTCTCTCGAATTCACTCATAAAGGCTTTGATCCCACGGATATTAAGCCATAACGGATCTGACCTTCCATCCTACCTGAGCCCGCTTGGATAGGCTTTGATCCCTCAGGATGGCGCACAACACGTGATATGATCCCACGGAGATGATCACGAAATGGAGGAAGATTTATTGACACAATCTGGCTGTCGAACACACAAACTTGGTTCCATAATAAAATCCAATACCCTGACGATCAGCATCACCTGTCAATCCCCTCCACCCTAAGAGGATATTCCTGCGGCTGCCACAGCAGGACTTCTGTGGTAGAAACCAGGAGACGTCTGTAGCATACACGACAGAATTTCTGTGGTAAATACGACAGGACTCCTGTTAAATAAAACCCATAATAAGGACAATCAAGGGAATACACAACGCCTACATAGGAGTGATACTGGATGATGCAGCGCGAGCTAAGAATCCAAGCCTTATAAAACATTAAACAAGGATTGAAAACAGATTTGCAACTAGACTGCCAGAATTAAAGAGGCTGAGCCAAGAGAACAGTTTAACAGATCAAAATATCACAACACTAAGTGAAAGGAAACAGAGGTGAAATAATCGCAACATACAAGATACAACGGGAAATAGATGAGGTGGAAAAGAACAGGCTGCTTATATTGAGAGAAAGAAGGACAAGAAAACATAGCTGAAAATAAGAAACGCAAATATGTCGAAGAAATTTAAGGGAATACTCGAACCCTCTAAGGGAGGTCATATAGTGAAATGCACTGGGAAAAACGGTGAAAACTAGTTCATCCACAACTTTAAGGATAGGAAAGTGGGGCACACGAGCTGATCTCCCATTCCCGATGTCACCCACAGGTAAGAACCGATAGGTATGTGTGTACACAATCAAACACGCACGCACGCACACACAGCTTGAGTGAGGTGTGTGTATGTGTGTGGTGTATGTGTCAACACACTGACAACAGTCAGCCGTGTGGGAGGGTATGGGAGGGTCGCGCTCCACGATAATCGTCAATATTCTCGGACTTATTAATTAAGACTACAGTGGTGGATCACAGTTCTCGGTTATCACTGTTACGGCCCTACTGGGACGCAACCGGGTTCTTCTCTGAAGGTAGTAGAGTTTGGGAATCCAGCCCAAAATTAGTAGAGGCTTTCAAGGGGTGTGTTCCGTAATGCAAGTCAAAGCTATCAAGGAAGGTACATTGAAGACAAGTATTCTAATTTATATATATATATATATATATATATATATATATATATATATATATATATATATATATATATATATATATATATATATATATATATTCCCACCACCATAATTTAAAGTCATAAAAGGGAATTATTACTACACAATGTAAAATGAGGTCTCCCTCTCTGAAGACGCTCAACACTCGGCGATGCTTCTTCTAGGTAGCCCTGGTCTCGGCTTCCGTGGCTCACGATGAATCCACGATAACTCTACGACGAATCTACCCTGGCCACAGGCCAGCCAAATCACAGTCCCACTGGGTGCCCCGTCGTGATGGCCTTCAACCACAATCCAGCCTGTTGCTGGCAGGTACCGGTCAGCCTCGCTGTCAGGCCACTCCACAACTAATTCTAGGGTTGCGAGCCCTAGGCAGGAGCTTCCTGTGACTCGCTAGTCACTCTACTCAAACAGCACCACAGTGGCTAGTCTCTTCCACCAGCCAGCCCCGGATAAGGCGATTCCCGACACTGCCACGCCTCAGGCAGGCTATTACACTCTCAACAGAGTTCGTCCAGGGGTGGCTCACAGCTTCTTCAAAGCAGACTCATGAAGAGACCTTGGCTGCCTTGGGTAGACTGCTCCATCGTCCAACACAGCAGTCCCAGGTTGACTCTGCAATCAGACATGTCATTAATACTGGGATGCTTCACTCACAAGCTTAGACAGAAACGTCCACCTCTTCACTCCATAGATGGCGTTCACTGTCTAAGCACTACCTCACCAGAGGTCAGCAGCGGCTACGTCATGAGCTGACTAGGACAGGAATCCAACACTTATTGCTGGCCTATCCTGTCACCACTAGATGGCGTCGTCCATTTGGAGTGGGTTTCGGGAGCAGACTCACAGATGGCGTTGTCGTCACTGCTCCGTCGCTGGACTCGGGTCCGAAACAATCACAAAGTGTATAACCGCACATAGGAAAGAAAAAATACAGTGATATCACTAGAATTTTGTGATAAACAGTGAACAATCATCAGCACCAGGCCATGTGGGAACGTAAGGCCACTAGGCTAATGTTTACATATTGTGTGCAGCAATAGCGACCGGCCGTGTATCTTACATAGAGTGCTTGCGGAAGGCGGTCTAGTGGTGGTAAGTGCCTCTCTCTTAAGTCTTCAACAGTGTGCAAGGTTTATATAATATCATATAGTAGTCACTAATGCATTTCATTCAATAATACAATAGCAATTTGGTAGTCAGGAGGCAAGGACCTCACATGTGAGCTCAATTGGGAACCAGATAAGCCACTAATCCCCCTAGATCTCCACACTCCCCCCAACCCCCTAAGCCCGCACTCACACACACGCATGCACACACAAACAAGCACACACACACACACACACACACACACACACACAAACACACACACACACACACACACACACACACACACACACACACGATGTATCTCAAACAGGATTTGACACCTTGGTGAGGGCTTGACCTTACTACGGTCGGTCAGCCTCCTCCTCTCCCCCCCCTTCTCTCTCCCATCTGACACTCTTCCCTCACTCTCTCCTTCTCTCTCCCCCTCCTGTCTCCCTCTCCCCCCCTCTCTCTCTCTCTCTCTCTCTCTCTCTCTCCCTCACTCGCTTTCCCTATCTTCCCCCCTCTCTCTCTCTCACTCACACTGTATTTCTAACTATCTCTCTCTCTCCCATCTCTCTCTCACTCTCTCTCTCCCATCTCTCTCTCACTCTCTCTCTCCCATCTCTCTCTCACTCTCTCTCTCCCATCTCTCTCTCACTCTCTCTCTCTGGTTTCCCATCTCTCTCCCTCCCTTTCCTCTCCTTTTCACTCTCTCAACCCTCTCCCTTTCTCTAGCTCTCCCCTCTCTCTCTCACTATCTCTTTCAACCCTCTGCCTCTGGCTCCATCTCTCACTTTCGCCGCCCCCCCCCCCCCACGATCTCTCCCCCCACCCCTCAACTCTCTTGCTGCTCGCTGTCTCTCACCCTCTTTCTCATCACCTTATCGCTCTTCCACCCCCTCTCTCTCCACCCCCCCTCTCTCTCTCTCTCTCTCTCTCTCTCTCTCTCTCTCTCTCTCTCTCTCTCTCTCTCTCTCTCTCTCTCTTTCTCTGCCCGTCTCCTGGCAAACCCTATCAAGACATAGGAGGAACAGGGACAAACATGGCAGCAAGGGGTACCAAGGGAACACGAAAAAGTCAAGGTGACCAAATGTAGGTAGTATTTGCCCAGGTTTTGAAGGATATCAGGAGGGAGATGCAGGTAATGAATAATACAGTAAGCAACCTGCAAAGTGAGATGACAGCATCAAAGGAAGAGATTAAACCCCTCAAAGAGAACAATACTAAGGTTGAGACTCGGAAATCATCCAAAGAGCAGATGAAAATGATACATTTGAAAGGAATGCCATTGTACAAGCAACATTTGCAGAAATGCTAAAAGAGAACAAGGAAGTAATGTCCACAGTGAGAGAGGTAGCCATGAAAGCAGCCACTTCACAGGAAGCAGCAAGATCCACTAGTCAGCTGTTGGTAAGAAAAAGATCAGTTGTAGCTGTGGGTATTAAAGACAAGGAAGGCTCTAATAAGACCGAATGGAACGATAAGGACAGAGCGGCAGTGAATGAAATACTGAAGGCACTAGAGATGGAAGGGGCTGAACATAGCATAAAGAAAGTTTTAAGGTTATGCTGGTACAACAAGGACAGAGACAGCATGTTAGAGATAGTGTTTGCAAACGAGACCACAGAGAAGAAGATTCTAATAAGGAAGAGCCACCTGCAATATATGGGAGAATTCATAAAAGTATTCCACCAGAGGGACATGACGAGGGAGGAGAGAGCCAAGGCTGCAGAAGCAGGGAAGAAGTGCAGGGCGTGAGGTGAAAACCAGGACATCACAACACCCAACACAACACCCCCAGAGGTGAGGGAGGAACTCATAACCAGCAACTCAGTAACATCAGAGGGGAGGGCAACTCCACCACCCTCCTCTGCATAGAACCCATCCCTAACCTAAACCCTCTCTGCCCGCCCTCAAATACTCCTCCAACTCTGCCTCTCCCATCACCCCACTCCCACCCTGCTACCCCTCCCCTAATCCCACCATGTCCTCCCCTCCCCCTTTCTTCAACTGTCCTCCCTCCCCCTTCATCCCATACCCTCTCTGTCCCCCTTCACTTGACCCCCACCCCTCCAGCATCCTCTGAGACCCCGTTACCCACTCCACAAATCCTCACACCCATGGAACAGCTTCCCTCACCAGCAGAAACGCTCACCAAGAAGGGGGACATGAGAAGGAACAGAAGAAAATGAATCTCAAGACAATGTACACTAACATAGATGGGATTACAAAAAAAAAAAACAATGAACTTGGGTACTGTGAATGGGTACTTGAGGAAAACCCAGACATAATAGCACTCACAGAAACAAAGCTAACAAAAACCATAACAAATGCAGTGTTTCCAAAGGACTACTATGTTGTAAGGAAAGAGAGAGAAGGAAGAGGAGGTGCTGGTGTAGCTCTGCTGGTAAGAAAAGGCTGAGGTTTAAAGGAGATGGTTATTAGGGGCTGTGAAGGTTTCAGTGACTACACAATAAGTAACATGGCATCTGGAGGACAAAAAATTATAGTCGAAGTCATATACAACCCATCACCAAATGACAGAAGACCCAGACAGGAATATGATAGAAACAACATGGCTACTATTAACATAATAGGGAGAACAGCTTCTCTAGCTAGCAGGAATGGATCTGGACTACTAGTCATGGGAACTTCAATCACGGGGAGATAGATTGCGAGAACAGAGATCCACAAAGAGGACCAGAACGGGGAAGATGAACCAGCAATGCTTGATCTGATATTTACTTTAAATGAGTGGGATATAAGGGAAGTTAAGATAGAAGCACCCTTGGGAAAGAGTGATCACAGTGTATTGATCTTTGAGTACTTGGGAGAGATAGGATTTATCTCCCCAAAAAAGAACTAGGAAACAAAAGGCTGGCATACCGAAATGGGAATTATGAGGACATGAGAAGTTTCCTAAGGAATATACCATGCTACACAGACCTCAGAGCTAAGTCTGTATAAGACATGATGGACTATATCACCCAAAAGTGTCAGGAGGCAGTAAGCAGATACATCCCGGCCCAAAAAGAAAAATCCGAGAAGCAAAAAAGTATCCATGGTTTAATAGGGCATGTATGGAAGCAAAGGAACTGAACAAAAGAGCATTGAGGAACTTCTGAAATAACAGAACACCAGAAAGCAGAGAGAGATACCAGAGAACAAGGAATGAGTATGTTAGTGTGAGAAGAGAAGCAGAGAAAAATTATGAAAATGATATAGCAAACAAAACCAGGACCGAACCAAAGCTACTCCACAGTCACATCAGGAGGAAAACAACAATGATAAAACAGGGAATGAAACTTAGAACAGGCGAGGACAGGTATACAGGGAATGTCAAGGTGGTGTGTGAAAAACTCAACAAGAGGTTCCAGGAGGTCTTCACAATAGAACAAGGTGAGGTCACTGTGCTACGAGAGGGGGGCAGTAGACCAGGCGCCCTTGGAAGGGTTCAAAATTAGGAGAGATGAGGTCAAAAGACACCTGCTGAATCTGGATGTGAGAAAAGGCTTTTGGTCCAGGCGGGATCTCACCATGGGTATTGAAAAAGTGTGCAGAAGAACTTTGCTTGCCACTCTCCATAGTGTATAGTAGGTCACTGGAGACGGGAGACCTCCCAGAAATATGGAAGACGGCAAATGTGGTCCCAATATACAAAAAGGGCGACAGGCAAGAGGCACTGAGCTACAGGCCAGTGTCCTTGACTTGTACACCATGCAAGGTGATGGAGACGATCGTGAGAAAAAACCTGGTAACACATCTGGAGAGAAGAAACTTCGTGACAAATCACCAACATGGGTTCAGGGAGGGTAAATCTTGCCTTACTGGCTTAACAGAATTCAACGACCAGGTGACAAAGATTAAGCAAGAAAGAGAAGGATGGGCGAACTGCATTTTTTTTTGGACTGTCGGAAAGCCTTTGACACTGTACCCCATAAGAGGCTGATACATAAGTTGGAGAGACAGCTAGGCAGGAGTAACAGGTTAGAGGCTCCAGTGGATAAGGGAGTACCTTAGACGTAGAAAGCAGAGAGTTACAGTGAGTGGTGAGACCTCAGATTGGCGTGAAGACACCAGTGGAGTCCCACAGGGCTCTGTACTCGGTCCTCTCTGTTTCTGATATACGTAAATGATCTCCCGGAGGGTATAGACTCATTCCTCTCAATGTTTGCTGGTGATGTTAAAATTATGATAAGGATTAAGACAGAGGAGGACTGCTTGAGGCTTCAAGAAGACCTAGACAAGCTGAAGGAAAGGTCAAACAAATGGTTGTTAGAGTTTAACCCAAGGAAATGTAATGTAATGAAGATAGGTGTAGGGAGCAAGTGGCCAGATACAAGGTATCATTTGGAGGAGGAAATTCTTCAAGAGTCAGAGAGAGAGAGAGAAAGACTTGGGGGTTGATATCACCTCAGACCTGTCTCCTGAAGCCCATATCAAGAGGATAACATCAACAACATATGCCAGGATGGCCAACATAAGAACGGCATTTCGAAACTTGTGAAGAAATCATTCAGAACTTTGTATACCACTTATGTCAGACCAATTCTGGAGTATGCAGCCCCAGCATGGAGTCCATATCTAGTCAAGCATATGACTAAACTGGAAAAGGTTCAAAGGTTTGCCACCAGGCTAGTACCCGGACTGAGCTACGAGGACAGACTACGGGAATTAAACCTCACGTCGCTGGAAGACAGGAGAGTAAGGAGGGGGACATGATCACCACGAAAAAGATTTTCAGAGGGTTTGGTAGGGTAGATAAAGACCGGCTATTTAACACAAGGAGCACATGCACTAGGGATCACAGTTGGAAATTGAGCGCCCAAATGAGTCACAGAGATATTAGAAAGAACTTTTTTAGAGTCAGAGTAGTTGACAAATGGAATGCATTAGGAAGTGATGTGGTGGAGGCTGACTCCATACACAGTTTCATGTGTAGATATGATAGAGCGCAATCGGCTCAGAAACCTGTACACCAGTTGATTGACAGATGAGAGGCGGAACCAAAGAGACAGACCTCAACCACCGTAAGCACAAATAGGTGAGTACAAATAGGTGAGCATACACACACACACACACACACACACACACACACACACACACACACACACACACACACACACACACACACACAGGCTCAGGAATCTGTACACCTGTTGATTGGCGGTTGAGAGGCGGGACCAAAGAGCCAGAGCTCAATTCCCGCAAACACAACTAGGTGAGTACACACACACACACACACACACACACACACACACACAAAGGAGAATGAAGGATACTTCCTGTGACTGGGTTAACCAGGTGTTAGGGGACTTCAGCAAAGAAATGATCTCAAAGCATGTAGTAATACAGAGCCTACAGAGTGAGCTACCTACCTTGAGGCTACCTTGAGGTGCTTCCGGGGCTTAGTGTCCCCGCGGCCCGGTCGTCGACCAGGCCTCCTGGTTGCTGGACTGATCAACCAGGCTGTTAGACGCGGCTGCTCGCAGCCTGACGTATGAGTCACAGCCTGGTTGATCAGGTGGGGGAGCTGGGAGCTGGGGGAAGCCAAGGAAGAGATAAGGAAACTGAGGGAAAATCAGAATTTGAACCAGCACTGGGCAAGCAACCTTCTGGAAACAGGGGAAAAAGTGGATGGAGGATGTTTTCCAGGGAGACCCTCGTTTGCAGAAATGCTGCAAAATAACCCAGGTGCCAAGGCTGCTGTAGAAGCAGCAGTTTTGAAAGCGGCTACATCCCTGGAAGCTGCAATGTGAACAGCTCAAATGCTGGAAAGAAAAAGATCTACTGTAGTTGTTGCAGTACAGGAACCGGAAGGATCCAACCAGGAGGAGTGGAAAAGAGAGGACCAAGTAATGACAAAAAAGATCTTGGAGGGCCATAATATGGTAGGGGCTAATGGCAATATAGATAAGGTTTTCAGTTTGGGTGGCTACAAGAAGGAAAGGAAACGACTGAAAAGGGTAGTCCTTACGAACGAAGCAACGAAAAAAGGAGATCATATCAACGAAGAGCATACTAATGAGACTAAGGGGGATACAATGACGTTTTTCTGCAGAGGGACATGATAAGCAAAGAGAGAAAGAGGGCTGCAGAAACATGGAGGATACACAAGGGGAGGGATGGGAACAGGTGAGCCACACAACTCGGTGCAGTACCCCCAGGAACCTCAAAGGGGAGTGGTAACCCCTTCACCAGCAGACCAGCATCCCCAAGGAGGAATATAACAGAAACCTCCCACCATCCCTTCTTCCCAATAAGTTGAGACCCTCCCCAGACCAGGCCCCTCTGTTCCCCGACCCCATGCCCTCCTCCCCCAACCCCAGGCCCTCCATGTTCCCCACATCCCCATGCCCTTCCCTGTTTCTCCAGCCCATGCCCTCCCCAGTATCCCCACCCCAAGTTCTCCGTCTTACCACACAGCTATCACTCCCTGACTCCCCACCCCAGGCTCCCCTTCCCTCCCCAACCCCTGACCTCTCGGCTCCCCTACCCCAGGCTCCCCTTCATCCTCCATCCAATGACCTCCACCCCCCTATTCACATGCCCCTTTTCCTCCCCCATCCCAAGTCCAAATTGACCCCAAACCCCAGACCTCCCGCTCTCCATTATACCATACCAGACCTTCCTAGCTTACCATACAGGATCCTCCCAGCCCCCTCTCACTCCAGATCCCCCAGGTTCACCTTCCTAGGCCCTTCCACCCCGGACACCCCTTGCCCTCCCTACTCCAGTGAAAACAACAGAAACTGAGGATGGAAGGAAGAGAGTCAGTTTCAAGGTAATGTATTCGAACATGGATGGGATTACAAGAAAGGCAAGGGAACTTAGGGAAAGAGCGCAAGAAGGGAACCTGGATGTAATTGGACTTAGACACAAAACTCACAGGAATTATAACGGATGCGGTGTTTCACCAGAAATACACTGTAATAAGGAGAAAGAGGGAAGGAATGGGAGGAGGCAGAGTGGCCCTTCTGATAAGAAAGGAGTGGAGTTACAAGGAGATGGATATCCCTGGCTGCGAGGAGGTTCAGAGACTACATAGCAGGTACCATGTCGATTAGAGGACCATGAGTAGCAGTAGCAGTGATATATAACCCTCCACCAAACGACAGAAGTCCCAGGCAAGAGTATGACCGAAACAACATGGCAGTCAACACTAAAATAAGAGAGTAGCCACTGCTGCCCGTAGAAATAGATCCCACCTGCTCATCATAATGAACTTCAATCACGGAAGGATAGACTGGGAAAACAAGGAACCGCATGGAGGTGAGGACGCATGGAGAGCTAAACTGCTGGAAGTGATGACAAGAAACGTTTTAAGTCAGCGTGTGAGGGGATCCACAAGAATGAGAGGCAATGATGAACCAGTGAGACCCGACCTAGTCTTCAGTCTAAATGACTCCAACATGAAGGAAATCAGTTGCGAAACCCCTCTGGGAATGAGTGATCACAGTGTATTGATGTTTGAGTATTTGGTCGTAGAAGGGTTAATGTACTCAAGGAAGGGACCTGAAGACAAAAGGCTGGCATTCCGAAAGGGGAAACTATGAAGGGATAAGAAAAGTCCTAACAGATATAACTTGGGGAGCGTACTTAGGAAGAAAGATGGCCCTAGGCATGATGGACTTCATCACACAGAAGTGTAAGGAGGCCACAGACAAGTTCGTCCCACGCCAAAAAGAAAGAAATTAAGTGTAGATGAGAAACCCATGATTTATTCAGAGTGTAAGCTAACAAAACAACTAAGTACAAGGGCGTGGAGAATCTATAGAAATAATTGGACACTAGAGTGCAAAAAAAGGTACCAGAATGCATGGAATGAATATGTCAGGGTGAGAAGAGAGGCAGAAAGGCAATATGAAAATTACATAGTAAGCAAAGCAAAGACTCAACATAAAGCCACATCAGGAGGAAAACAACAGTGCAGGAAAAGGTAATGAAACTGAGGATGGGGCAGACAGATTCATTTAAACGACAAGGAAGTTGGTGTGAAGAACTCAATAAGAAATTTCTGGAGGTCTTCACATTAGAGCAAAGAGAAGTTCCAGAGATAGGAGAGGGAATAGATAACCAGGCACCTCTATAGGACTTTTTGATTACTTGTGGGTAGGTGAGGAAACCTTTGCTAGAGTTGGATGTGACAAAGGCTACAGGCCCGAATGGAATCTCACCATAGATACTAATAAAAGGAAGGAGCAGAAGCACTGTGCCTGCCACTCTCCATAGTGTATAACAAATCACTGGTAACTGGGAGGCTGCCAAAAATTTGGAAGTCTGCTAATGCAGTCCCGATATACGAAAATTTGGATAGGCAGGAGGCACTGAACTACAGGCCAGTGTCCCCAACATGCAAACCATGCAAGTTGATGGAAAAGATTGTGCGAAATAAGCTCGTGAAACACCTGAAACGAAAGAACTTTGTAACTCAAAGTTAATCATGTAACTGAACTTTGCAACACAACGTTCAGGGAAGGCAAATCATGCCTCACAAGATTAATTCAATTCTATGATCAGGCAACAAAAATCAGGCAAGAAAGAAAAGGGTGCGCTGACCGCTTATTTGTGGATTGCAAAAAAAGCCTTTGACTACCACGGTCGACCAGGGAGCCGGTCGGCCGAGCGGACAGCACGCTGGACTTGTGATCCTGTGGTCCTGGGTTCGATCCCAGGCGTCGGCGAGAAACAATGGGTAGAGTTTCTTTCATCCTATGCCCCTGTTACCTAGCAGTAAAATAGGTACCTGTGTGTTAGTCAGCTGTCACGGGCTGCTTCCTGGGGGTGGAGGCCTGGTTGAGGACCGGGCCGCGGGGACACTAAAGCCCCGAAATCATCTCAAGAAGAAGATAACCACACTAGAGACTTGTGCACAAGCTGGAGATGCAGGCAGGAGTGAAAGTGAAGGTACTCCATTGGATAAGGGAGTACCCAAGCCACAGAAGACTGCGAGTCACTGTGAAAGGCGAGGTCTCAGATTGGTGAATTGTCACCATTGGAGTCCCACAGGATTCAGTCCTTGGACCTATTCTGTTTCTGATAAATGTCAATGATATCCCAGAGTGAATAGACTTTTCCGCTCAATGTTTTAATGATGCAAAAATTATGAGGAGGATTAAGTCAGAGGAAGGTAGTATGCGGCAAGAAGATGATCTAGACAAACTGAATGAATGGTCCAACAAATGGCTACCACAGTTCAATCTGAGCAAATGTAAGGTAATGAAACTAGGCAGTGGAAACAGGAGGCCAGAAACCGGGTACCGAATGAAGCCCACATGTGTGAGTTTGAGATATATACAAGAGTTGTTACATTCTTGTACAGCCACTAGTACGCGTAGCGTTTCGGGCAGGTCCCTGGAATACGATCCCCCGCCGCGAAGAATCGTTTTTTCATCCAAGTACACATTTTACTGTTGCGTTAAACAGAGGCTACAGTTAAGGAATTGCGCCCAGTAAATCCTCCCCGGCCAGGATACGAACCCATGACATAGCGCTCGCGGAACGCCTGGCGAGTGTCTTACCACTACACCTCGGAGACTGTAAAAAATAAAAATAAATAATAAAATAATAATAATATAATAAAAATAAAAATAATAACAACTTAGGCGTATGCGAGGCTGGCTAACATCAGAACTGCCTTCAGGAACCTGTGCAAGGAATCATTCAGAACCTTGTATTTAGACCAATCCTGGAGTTTGCGACCCCAGAATGGAGCCCGTACCTTGTTTAGCACATGAATAAAGCTGGAAATAGTTCAAAATTATGCCACTAGGCTAGTCCCCAGAATAAGAGGCATGAGTTACGAGAAAAGGTTGCATTAAATGAACGTAACGTTGCTGGAAGACAGAAGAGCTTGGAGAGACATGATCACGATCTACAATATTCTAAGAGGAATCGATAGGGTAGATAAAGATAAATTGTTTAACACGGTGTGTGGGGGGGGAGGTACTCAAACAAGGAGACACAGGTGGAAACTGAGTACCCGAATGAGCCACAGGGACGTTAGAAAGACTTTTTTAACCACGTTAACACGCGGAATGCATAAGGCAGTGATGTGGTGGAGGCTGACTCCATTCACAGTTTCAAATGTAGATGTGATAGAGCCCAGTAGGCTCAGGAATCTATACACCAGATGTTTGACGGTTGAGAAGCGGGACGAAAGAGACAGAGCTCAACCCCTGCAAGCACAATTAGGTGAGGACACTAGGTGAGTACACTCACATGGGGGCCTCGTGGCTGTATGGAGAGCTCTCGGCTATCGTAGTCCTAATTAAGGGCGAGGGTTCGATTCCCGGCCTTGGCAGAAACAAATGAGCAGATTTTTTTTTACCCTGATACACCTGTTCAACTAGCAGTAAATAGGTTCCTAATATTCAGACAGCTGCTACGGGCAGGTTCCCGGAGATGTGTGTGCGTGTGAGCTAAATACATATATGTAGCAGACAGGAAAATAGTGGAAAACAGGTTGGTTAGAAAGGCCGGATCCAAGAGCTAATAGCTCGACTCTCAGGCACAAATAGTAAATTCAAATAGTAAATACACACCAACTTTACGGCATCAAACTTCAGAAAGTGAACGGCAACAAAAAGTCTGCGGTAAGTTAGTAGATGAAAGAAGATGCTTAAGCCTTTGACTTCCGCGCAGAAACAAGTTACCTGAGGAAGCCAAAGTTATTTTGTGACCCCCAGGAGGAGGAAGGGGGGGGAGGGGAGGAGGGACAACAAGAATAACACCACTCCTTTATCCAGCAAACTGAGCCACAACTTCCCCAGATACAGCCCTTATACCACTGAGAGAACCACTTTTCCTTCATCCCTTTCCATTTCCTTCACTACCACAACCCTCGCCTCTGTAGGAACCAACACTGAACCGGACACAACCGTTTCTACACCAGCCAGAACTCTTGCCAAAAAGATAGAACGAGCAATCATGCATCAGATATCGCTACCGCCACAGCTCTCAGACCCGACATAAACGCTATCCACCACATCAAATCTAGCAGTGGAGAAGGAGCCACCACCACAACGCTATCTAAGCTTCACATAATACACGAGATTAAATCTTTCTTAATACATTAACATGTATACCACCACACCAAGATATAGCAGCTCTAATTAACCCTTCCCCGAAATTTATTTTTGACCTCTACCCCATAATATATTTCTCATAAACTATTGAATCAAAAACTCATTTGAGGGGCAGCTAGCTTAAATCATTTCAAATTAGCTTTGTAAATAAGAGATCCTATATACCGTAAAAAGCCTCACGCAAGAACCAGCGAGGAAACAGTTAAGGACATAGTAAAATTACACTATAAGGATATGGTCACTTACCAATTTGCGATTACTATTACCATAGAGTAAGTGAACACACAGTTTCAGGCTGTTAAAACACACTGAAGGTCACACAATGTATGTCAATGTGACGGTAAGAATTTCGGGAACAAAATCGATTTTCCTTCACATAAAGATATGGAAGCATTTGATGCATCAGAGAGAACCACTCTTTCATGAACAGATGGAACATAGGAAACTTAGGCAAATATCTCGTTAAATAGAATCGAACCTGGGGTCATTTGTGTGTGAGTTGATTTACCTTTGTACCTGTATCAAATGGATCCACTACCCTTGCAACAGCTGGAACCCCAACCATTGCACCAGGTAGAACCACTACCCTTGCACCAGCTGGAACCACTACCCATGTACCAGTTGGAACCACTACCCATGCACCAGCTGGAACCACTACCCGTGCACCAGCTGGAACCACTGCCCTTGCACCAGCTGGAACCACTACCCATGCACCAGCTGGAACCACTACCCGTGCACCAGCTGGAACCACTACCCATGCATCAGATGTAACCACTGCCCTTGCACCAGCTGGAACCACTACCTATACACCAGCTGGAACCACTACCCATGCACCAGCTGGAACCACTACCCGTGCACCAGCTGGAACCACTACCCGTGCACCAGCTGGAACCACTACCCATGCACCAGCTGGAACCACTACCCATGCACCAGCTGGAACCACTACCCTTGCACCAGCTGGAACCACTACCCATGCACCAGCTGGAACCACTACCCGTGCACCAGCTGGAACCACTACCCATGCACCAGATGTAACCACTGCCCTTGCACCAGCTGGAACCACTACCTATACACCAGCTGGAACCACTACCCATGCACCAGCTGGAACCACTACCCGTGCACCAGCTGGAACCACTACCCGTGCACCAGCTGGAACCACTACCCGTGCACCAGCTGGAACCACTACCCGTGCACCAGCTGGAACCACTACCCGTGCACCAGCTGGAACCACTACCCGTGCACCAGCTGGAACCACTACCCATGCACCAGCTGGAACCACTACCCATGCACCAGCTGGAAACACTACCCATGCACCAGCTGGAACCACTACCCATGCACCAGCTGGAACCACTACCCATGCACCAGCTGGAACCACTACCCATGCACCAGCTGGAACCACGACCCGTGCATCAGACTTAACGGCATAGACTTAAATGCATCAGATTCCGTCTGATGCACTACCCGTGCATCAGACGGAATCTCAAGTCGCTGTACCATAGAGAACCAAAAAGTCTGAACCAGATGGAACTCTCGCATCAGCAACACGTAGAACCAAGTAAAGGGAGGGAAGGGGGAGGGGGGAGAGAACCATCCCTACTGAATCACCACTCCTGCACTAAGTTGAATCACAGTAACATAACAAGCATCCCTCTACTCCCCACTACGGCAAGTACAGAACCAACCTCTGCAACGCTAACGACTAACATTTCATCAATGTAACAGTCTGGGAAAGGAATGGTGGCTTCCACACTGCAGTCTACACTAAGGAAGCCAACACACACGAATGTGTCTTAATGCTAGGAGTGAAGTGCCCTGATAGAGGTGCAGGTGGAGTGTGGTGAGTGCCTAGGTCAACTGTGACCTCACACACAGCTCCAGTTGAAAGCAGATTGACGTGGAACTCGGTAGAGTAAGGCAGGTCTGAATCAATATCGAACACACTAAACGTTTATGTTGAAGAGATCAGTAAAAAAGGTAGGTGAGCACGCTGCATCTGACGAAACAGCTACTAACGCAATAACACCCCTATTAACTTCCTATGTCTTCCTATTCCTATGTCACTACCCAGCAACATAAGAGATTGGTAGGTTGCGGTGGGCCCTAATGGCCCCATAGTGGTACTTCACCCGTTTATATATTCTGCTCCAGTCATACTTCCTCCACTTGTACTCTGCCTTTGAAAATGTTGACAAGAGTCCATAAAATGCATGTCTTAGCGCCGGGCCATAATATAACTGTAAAATTAACTTTGGAGAGTTAATTTGTCCAGATACTCTTTACTTAAGTTTATTATTTTTTGGAGATATATATACAAGAGTTGTTGTATATTCTTGTATACATTCATTTGTATACATTCAGTTCGGGCAGGTCTCTGGAATACGATCCCCGCCGCGAAGAATCGTTTTTACAACCTAGTACCCATTTTACTGTTAAGTTAAACAGAGGCTACAGTTAACGATTTGCGCCTAGTAAATCCTCCCCGGCCAGGATACGAACCCATGACAAAGCGCTCGCGGAACGCTAGGCGAGTGTCTTACCACTACACCTCGGAGACTTGAAAGTAAAGAAAAACATCAGACAAATAGACAACATTCGTCCTTGAATCATTTATATCACCCTTTTTGTCGTCATATTCAATAACCCACACACACACTAATATATATATATATATATATATATATATATATATATATATATATATATATATATATATATATATATATATATATATATATATATGTAGGGAAATTTATTGTACAAGATTACATAATTACAAATGTAGCCGTAACACATTCAAAACACAACCAATATAAGTAAAATTCAAAAAACACGACAATGGGAAACATTGATAATGTCACAGACAGATTCGATCATTGTTGCAAGTCAAACACTTCTTCGAATTCCTCCGAAGTTGGACTAGTGGCCAAGACATAACAGGCATTTTCCCTTTGAATTGCAACACTGAGGCGCTGGAACAAGAAACATTTTGTTCTCTGGCCTTTTGTAGCGCCAATCAATATGTCCCCCAATTCCTTCAGGAACTTCAATGCACATTTTTCCCACGAACCGAGGATCTCCGAACCGATCGAAACAAAGCAGTAGCAGTGTGCCAGACCTCTGTATGTAATAATTTTATGCGGTCCCCTGACAGAAGCAGTGCCACCCCCCTTCAAGGATTGCAACGTGCCACGTGGGACTACACAAGGCAACGCATGTGCAGTCCCACACCACTTCTTTACCATCCTTCCAAGGAAACAAGGTGACCCCATCTGGGCGCTTCTAAGGGTCGTTGGGTCTGTATGTGTGGGGTTCTCTTTGTGCTGGGTAGCCGGCCGTGGCGAGGCTTCTCTTGATAATATCGCTGACATCTTCCTGTCTTGCAATCTTACCCTGTGATTTATGACATACCAGAAAATGTCGACCATATTGGTCTGCCATCGTAATTCTGCAGATGCACCTATGTTCGGTGAGGATAAGGGCGACAAGGCAAAGGGCAACTCCAGTGCGGAGAGCGTCATGATTGAGGCGAGTTCCCAGGGCTGCATTGGGAACAGCAAATATAAAAAATCCCAGGCTTAGGGTGTTGTTACCGCTAGGAGGCGGGCTTTGTTTTCAGCATCTGCGTTTTCAATCATTGTTGTGACAGTCTTTTTTCATTATGGGGCTATCCAAGTGGGCCTGCTTGTGGTCTTTTGGGGCTTGTGGTCTGGGTAGAGAGTGTGCAATGGTGTCCCATTGTCTGGCTGTTTCGATGAACGTTTGATCATGAGTTCCCACTGTGTGTCTCATACGCTCTGGTAGGATCTACCCTGCTAATTCGTTGGCTGCTGTACATGAGGATAAGAATGCTGGAAGTGCTACCTCAGTTGCCTTTCGTATGCCTATCCCCCCAAATCTCACTGGTAGTGTTGCTTGGTCCCACTGACTGTCATCTAAATCTAGGTTGAGCGCCTTCCTGAATATTGACCTGAGGAGCTCATCATATAGACTTAGAAGTGGGTTGCCAAAAGTGGGTGTACACTTTAAAAAGTATGTTAGCCTGGGCAAGGTGAGACATTTTGTGAGAAGGTAGAGGGCATCATGGGAGTCCAATTCCCCTATCCTCTCTTAAATCCTCTTTAGGTCGTTAAACTTTTTGTCAAGGACTGCAGCAATGGCACTGTGGCCTAGAGGTGCTCTAAGTAGTGTTCTGACGGTGGGTTTAATGACTGAGGCTTCTGTTAAAACTGATTTCACTACACAAACGACTACCTCACTGGATGCAATAATTTCGCACTGATGGCACAGAGTGCCATCATCCAGGAACCAGATGTTGAGCTCACTGGACAGTCTGGTTGTAATTTCTCGACCCGCTATGCAAAAGAGGAAGGGTGCAAGTGAGTCTCCCTGTTGAATTCCCTCTGCTGAGGTGACTTCGTGTTTGCCAAACAGGAGGGTTGAGTCTTTGCTGTAACCTGCTGACACAAACTGGAGAATGCTTGGGCAATGTTCCTGGAGTGCGGTGAAGGACTATTTCCCTTTTGACCGAGTTGAAAGCATTTTTGAAATCTAATTTTGATTTCGTCAGGGATTATCCCGGCGAGGCAGTTGTTGACAAACGTTGTGATTTCTGTCAGGAACGCCTCTGCAGCTGGGCCAATAACAGGGTTCACCCTTTCCTAGACATGTTGAGGTCTTACCCCTGTGTAACCTCCTGAGGAACCCGGACTTTTAGTCGGCAGTTCCTAATTCCGCACTGGGCACCTGCCTGGACAATCGGGCCCTAAGTATTGGTGTTGCCGTGCGCCTTGCCGCCCCTATCTTCACCGAACACCGGTGTTTTTGCGGCCATGCACGGGCAGACCAATACGGCAGCCATGGTCTCATCTGTCGTAAGACACAGGGAAAGATTGCCAGATACGAAGCAGTCAATGACATCATCAAGAGAAGTTTGGCTTCAGCTGGGTGTCCAGCATAAAGGGAACCTCAGTTGTGCAGACCTCACAACAGCCAAAAACGCCCAGATGGAGTCACCCTGCAGCCATGGAGGGAAGGTAAACAGGTCGTGTGGGATTACACGTGTGCATCTACTTTGGCTGATATCTATCTACCTTACAACACAGGTGAGGGAGGCGGGGCAGCCACCTTCAAGGAGACCCAGAAAACCAACAAGTACAGAGACCTCGAACGTTGTTACAGGTTCGTGCCGATAGGCTCTGAGACTCTGGGCGCCTGGGGTAAATGTGCACGGAAGTTCCTAAAGGAGGTCGGCGAGGAACTCATTGGGGAAACTAAACGAACACTGATTGTTATAGTGTTATATATGTGTGTGTTCTCTGTAAACTGTAGCATTGCAATAAAGTAAAATAAAATAAAATAAAAAAATAATAGGGGTGGTAGGAGAAGAAAAGATTAAAATGTTCAGTGAGAATCCACAAGGTCTTCTCTGATTATTCTTTATTATCTTCGAGGCTGTGGGTCCCTTCAATTGCACCAGAGGTGGTACCCCTATTACATATTATATATATATATATATATATATATATATATATATATATATATATATATATATATATATATATATATATATATATAAAATCCTATCATACTCTCTCCCACTCTGTCTCTCTGTCTGTCTCTCTCTCTCTCTCTCTCACTCTCTCTCTCTCAATATAATAAATAGCGTCGGCTGCCAGTTCATTCCAATGCTGCTGGGGTCACGCCAAGTTTGGCAAACGACCATTGACCTTCAGCTGAGATACTGGCATTATAGAGGAACGACCCAACTTGGAGAGCGGCTATCAGTGTTGGCCGAGTGGTGGAGGCAGGAGGCAGGAAAAGAGGAAATGTGGTTACAGTTTTTTTATTTTTGGGGAAGAGAGAAGTTGGGGATATGTTGGAGCGGGAAGCTGGGGATAGGCTCGAAATATGACGGGAGGTGGTGGTGGGGTAGATTTGGCTGGGGTTGATGTTTTAGGGAGGGGATAGAAGAGGTTCGATATTTGGAGTTCCGTATGGGTGTTGGCTGTGAAACAGAAGAGATGCTGGAAAAAGGTGGGTTGGTTGACTAAATAGTCTGTCTTTGTCCATCCTGACAATTTTTCAGGGAATTTTGTAGGTGGTGATCATGTATCTCCCCTAATTCTTGTATCTTCCAGGGACGTGAGGTTTAATTCCCTTAGCCTTTCCTCGTAACTCGCACCTCTCAGCTCTGAGATCCTAGTCTGCTGACATTTCTAAGAATTTTCTCAAAATTTTTATAGTGTTTAAATAGGTATGGACGCCAGGCTGGAGCTGCATATTCCAGGATTGGTCTGACATATGTGGTATGCAAGAATCTGAATGATTCCTTACACAAGTTTCTAAAGGCAGTTGTTATGTTGGTCAATGTAGGATACGCTGCTGATGATATTATTTTGATATTATTTTGATCTGGGGACAGGTTCTGTGGGATATCAACCGCTAAGTCTTTCTCTCTATTTGACTCTTGCAGGATTTCACCTCCCAGATGGTACCTTGTGTTCTGCCTCCTGCTCCCTTCGCCTAATTTAATTACTTTACACTTGAGTTAAACTTCATTAGTCATTTTCTAGACCATTCTTCAAGTTTGCCAAATCGTCTTGTAATCTATGTCTTCCTCTGTCTTGATTCTTCTCATAAACTTTGCATCATGAGCAAGCATTGAGAAGAATAAGTCAATACCTTCTGGAAGATCGTTTACATATACCATTAACAGGATGGGTTCCAGTACAGAGCTCAGTGGGACTCCGCTGGTACTCACATACTTGTACTTGCGGGGGTTGAGCGGTGACTCTTTGATCCCTCCTTTCAACTGTCAATCTACTGGTGTACAAGTTTTCGAGTTTCTTGAGTTTCGTCTATCTTCTTGATATACACATTGGAAATTGTGTATGAAGTCAGCCTCCACCATATCACTTCCTAGTTCATTTCATTTACTAACTACTCTGACACTGAAAATGTTGTTTCTAAATTCTTTGTGGCTCATTTGGGTTCTCAGCTTCCACCTCAGTTCCCTATTGCGTGTACCACCTGTGTTAAATAATCCATCCTTATCTACACTGTCAATTCCCTTGAGAATTTTGTTTGTGGTGATCATGTCTCTCCGAATTCTTATGTCTTCCAGCGACGTGAGGAACAGTTCACGCAGTCTTTCCTTGAAACTCATGCCTCTTAGTTATGGGATTATTCTAGTGGCATACCTGTGAACTTTCTCCAGCTTCGTCTTGTGAGTGACAAAGTTTAGACTCCAAGCTGGGGGCCGCATACTCCAGGATTGGTCTTACATATATGGTTCACTGGTGTGTGTGTGTGTGTGTGTGTGTGTGTGTGTGTGTGTGTGTGTGTGTGTGTGTGTGTGTGAGGTTGAGAGAGAGAGAGTGAGAGATAAAGGGAAAGTTTTGAGGATGATAAGAAACACGCGAAAACCTCAGGTAAAGTACAGGCTGAAGGGACTGCGACACGGGAGCAGACACATTTGTAGGTCTAACACACCTGCAGGTCCAGCACAGCTACTGGTGTAGCACAAGAGCCCATTAC
Source organism: Procambarus clarkii (assembly GCF_040958095.1). Lineage (NCBI taxonomy): Eukaryota > Metazoa > Arthropoda > Malacostraca > Decapoda > Cambaridae > Procambarus > Procambarus clarkii. The sequence goes on along the minus strand of NC_091223.1, from coordinate 8,061,390 downwards.
ATCAGGGCATCGTCGGCAGGGTACACTTACTAGCCAACGTCCGGATAACATTCAGGAACTTGTATTAACCAAACCTTTATAGACAATAAATATATTCTACGTGAGACGCTTCTGTGTAAGCAGACGACGAGTCACAGTAACGTGGCTGAAGACATGATGATCAAACCACACACCAGAAGATGAAGAGACACCGACGTTTCGGTCCGTCCTGGACCATTATGAAGAAGATTGTGATAATGGTCCATGACGTACCGAAAAGTCATCGTTTCTATATCTTCTGGTGTGTCCTGTGGTCATCATGCTTCTGTGTCGGCCTCCCTGGCCTGTAAAAAAGCAGCTTGATCTAGAGAAGGTCCAAAGATATGCACTAAATCTCCTTCCAGAGCTACGAAGACAGGCTGGGCAAACTGGACCTCGCCACAATGTCGAAAAGAAGGAAAAAAGACATATAATAACAACATACAGGAGTCTAGGGATCACTGACCAAGTACACAGAGAAGCATTAATCAAACTCAGAAAGGAAAAGAACGAGTGGACATGGAGGGAGAATGGAGACACAAAATAAGTCACAGATACATCAGAAGGAGCTTTTCAATGTCGGAGTCGGCAATAGATCGAATAAATTGGATGAGGAAGTTGTCAATGTGCTAATTTAGTCCCGAGGTGTAAGTGGGAATATGGTGAGAAAAATTGGCTCCAAAAGAGTCATTGCATTAGACTCCTGATGACTGATGTAGGAGTCTATACGTCAGATCTTAGACTAGTGGATATAAGAGTCTCTTGACACTCCTCCTCCTCGAGAATCCAGGTTTCCTTCAATTGAGACCCCAGGTTTCAGCACTAAAGGAACACTCAACACCGCTGGTTGCTGGGAAGAGCAAAGTCACCTCCTGAGCCTCATTAGCTACTCTAATATGTTTACCAACAACTTGTAGGTGGTGTGATCCTGCCTCATGAGTGCTGTTGTGAAGCATGGAACGTGTTGTGAAGCATGGATAGTGTTGTGAAGCATGGCTCGTGTTGTGAAGCATAGATCGTGTTGTGAAGCATGGATCATGTTGTGAAGCATGGCTCGTGTTGTAAAGCACGGATCGGGTTGTGAAGCATGGATCGTGTTGTGAAGCATGGATCAGGTTGTGAAGCATGGATCGGGTTGTGATGCATGGATCGGATTGTGATGCATGACTCGTGTTGTGAAACATAGATCGTGTTGTGATGCATGGATCGGGTTGTGAAGCATGGATCGGGTTGTGAAGCATGGCTCGTGTTGTGAAGCATGGATCAGGCTGTGAAGCATGGCTCGTGTTGTGAAGCATGGATCAGGTTGTGAAGCATGGATTGTGTTGTGAAGCATAGATCGTGTTGTGAAGCATAGATCGTGTTGTGAAGCATAGATCGTGTTGTGAAGCATAGATCGTGTTGTGAAGCATAGATCGTGTTGTGAAGCATGGATCGAGTTGTGATGCATGGATCGGATTGTGATGCATGGCTCGTGTTGTGAAACATAGATCGTGTTGTGAAGTATGGAACGTGTTGTGAAGCATGGATCGTGTTGTGAAGCATAGATCGTGTTGTGAAGCATGGATCGTGTTGTGAAGCATGGCTCGTGTTGTAAAGCACGGATCGGGTTGTGAAGCATGGATCGTGTTGTGATGCATGGATCGGGTTGTGATGCATGGATCGGGTTGTGATGCATGGATCGGGTTGTGATGCACAGATTAGGTTGTGAAGCATGGATCGTGTTGTGAAGCATGGATCGGGTTGTGAAGCATGGATCGGGTTGTGAAGCATGGATCGGATTGTGAAGCACGGATTAGGTTGTGAAGCATGAATCGGGTTGTGAAGCATGGCTCGTGTTGTGAAGCATGGATCGTGTTGTGAAGCATGGATTGTGTTGTGAAGCATGGATTGTGTTATGAAGCATGGATCGTGCTGTGAAGCATAGATCGTGTTGTGAAGCATGGATCGTGTTGTGAAGCATGGCTCGTTTTGTATAGCATGGATCGGGTTGTGAAGCATGGATCGTGTTGTGAAGCATGGATTGGGTTGTGAAGCACAGATTAGGCTTTGAAGCATGGACCGGGTTGTGAAGCATGGATCAGTTTGTGAAGCACGGATTAGGTTGTGAAGCATGGATCGGGTTGTGAAGCATGGATCGGGTTGTGAAGCACGGATTAGGTTGTGAAGCATGGATCGGGTTGTGAAGCATGGATCGGGTTGTGAAGCACGGATTGGGTTGTGAAGCATGGAGCGGGTTGTGAAGCACGGAGCGGGTTGTGAAGCACGGATCGTGTTGTGAAGCATAGATCGTGTTGTGAAGCATGGCTCGTGTTGTGAAGCATGGATCGTGATGTGAAGCATGGTTCGTGTTGTGAAGCATGGATCGTGATGTGAAGCATGGTGCGTGTTGTGAAGCATGGATCAGGCTGTGAAGCATGGCTCGTGTTGTGAAGCATGGATCGGGTTGTGAAGCATGGATTGTGTTGTGAAGCATAGATCATGTTGTGAAACATAGATCGTGTTGTGATGCATGGATCGGGATGTGAAGCATGGATCGGGTTGTGAAGCATGGCTCGTGTTGTGAAGCATGGATCAGGCTGTGAAGCATGGCTCGTGTTGTGAAGCATGGATCGGGTTGTGAAGCATGGCTTGTGTTGTGAAGCATAGATCGTGTTGTGAAGCATGGATCGTGTTGTGAAGCATGGATCGAGTAGTGATGCATGGATCGGATTGTGATGCATGCCTCGTGTTGTGAAACACAGATCGTGTTGTGAAGCATGGAACGTGTTGTGAAGCATGGAACGTGTTGTGAAGCATGGATCGTGTTGTGAAGCATAGATCGTGTTGTGAAGCATGGATCGTGTTGTGATGCACGACTCGTGTTGTAAAGCACGGATCGGGTTTTGAAGCATGGATCGTATTGTAAAGCATGGATCAGGATGTGAAGCATGGATCGGGTTGTGATGCATGGATCGGGTTGTGATGCATGGATCGGGTTGTGATGCATGGATCGGGTTGTGATGCATGGATCGGGTTGTGATGCACAGATTAGGTTGTGAAGCATGGATCGTGTTGTGAAGCTTGGATCGGGTTGTGAAGCATGGATCGGGTTGTGATGCATGGATCGAGTTGTGAAGCACGGATTAGGTTGTGAAGCATGAATCGGGTTGTGAAGCATGAATCGGGTTGTGAAGCATGGCTCGTGTTGTGCAGCATGGATCGTGTTGTGAAGCATGGATTGTGTTGCGAAGCATGGATCGTGTTGTGAAGCATAGATCGTGTTGTGAAGCATGGATCGTGTTGTGAAGCATGGCTCGTTTTGTATAGAATGGATCGGATTGTGAAGCATGGATCGTGTTGTGAAGCATGGATCGGGTTGTGAAGCACGGATTAGGTTTTGAAGCACGGATTAGGTTTTGAAGCATGGATCAGGTTGTGAAGCATGGATCAGTTTGTGAAGCACGGATTAGGTTGTGAAGCATGGATCGGTTGTGAAGCACGTATTAGGTGAAGCATGGATCGGGTTGTGAAGCATGGATCGGGTTGTGAAGCATGGATCGGGTTGTGAAGCACGGATTGGGTTGTGAAGCACGGAGCGGATTGTGAAGCACGGAGCGGGTTGTGAAGCACGGATCGGGTTGTGAAGTATGGATCGTGTTGTGAAGCATGGATTGGGATGTGAAGCATGGATTGGGTTGTGAAGCACGGATCGAGTTGTGAATCACGGATTGGGTTGTGAAGCATGGATCGGGTTGTGAAGCATGGATCGGGTTGTGAAGCACGGATTAGGTTGTGAAGCATGGATCGGGTTGTGAAGCATGGATCGGGTTGTGAAGCATGGATCGGGTTGTGAAGCATGGACTGGGTTGTGAAGCATGGATTGGGTTGTGAAGCGCGGATCGGGTTGTGAAGTATGGATTGGGTTGTAAATCACGGATTGGGTTGTGAAGCATGGATCGTGTTGTGAAGCTTGGATTGGGTTGTGAAGCATGGATCGTGTTGTGAAGCACGGATCGTGTTGTGAAGCACGGATCGGGTTGAGAAGCATGGATCGTGTTGTGAAGCATGGATCGGGTTGTGAAGCATGGTTTGGATTGTGAATCACGGAGCGGGTTGTGAAGCACGGATCGGGCTGTGAAGCACGGATCGGGCTATGAAGCATAGATCGGGTTGTGAAACATGGATCGGGTTGTGAAGCATGGATCGGGTTGTGAAGCACGGATCGGGTTGTGAAGCATGGATCGAGTTATGAAGCATGGATTGGGTTGTGATGCATGGATCGGGTTGTGATGCATGGATCGGGTTGTGATGCATGGATAAGCGCATAAGCAATCCAGCTGGGATCGCTCCATTGCCGAACAAGAAGCTGCGACTTTGCTAGAAAAAGCAACAACACACCATGACACTGCCCGACTTAGAGCTGTAGCAGCTCCCCATGCAGGTGATATCCTATTAGCAACTTCAATTCCAGCAACCGGTACGCGTCTCACACCGCAGGCCCTCCGAATTGCCGTGGCTCTCCGCCTCGCTGCCCCAATCCACAACGAATTCAGATGTATTTCCGGCAAGGCAGTGGCTGACAGGTACGCAGGGCATGGCCTTCTCTGCCAAAAGACAGGAGTATGGCATGCAAGACACGGCTGGGTTAATGCCATTATTAAGAGAAGCCTTATCACAGCCGGTTGTCCAGCAGAGAGAGAGCCCCGTTGCGTAATGTCCCGCATCTCTGATGAGATTGTCGGTCGCCCAGACGAGATCACGGTGAACCCCCTGGAAGAATGGTAGACATTGTGGGACTACACTTGCGTTTCAACATTACCCAATGTGGGAACCGACCTGTGAGATTTATATTTATTTAATTTATATGAATTTATATTTACGTTAATTTATATACTTCGATAGCAATTTGTATAATGATAAGTGGACTGTATTTCTGCAATAATCTCACAATCTCACAAATCGATCCTCTACACATTAGGGGGGGTTTATTAATTGAATATATATGCAGCCAATCAAACTACAGTATTAACTACATACATTGAAAAGGTTCCTTATCTTATAGTACAGCAGGTTAGTCCACCAGGTATAACTAGGGTGTAGACACCAAATTATCCTCTTTGAGGTAGCTTCCATATCACCCAGTAACTGGTGCACAAAATCTTGCTTCCTCGTCTTGACCTGTTAAAAGGGCGCTAGCTGTGAAGCCAGAAACCTAATATATGACAGGTATTTCAGAGAAACATTGTACATGGAACAATAAAGACCTGGCTTAATTACCTTTAGTTTGAGGCTTCCACGTGCTCTAACCGGTTCACCCTATATAATGACATTAATGGCCATAAATGAAAGATACATGGGTTTCGGATAGACACTTAACTTGAATTTGTAGACAGCGTGTTGAAAATGGTACACCTTTGGTTTCCATAACACTACGTCCAAGTAAAATTAACAGGAGCCGAATTTGCTCCCGTGTGAGCCTCTGGTCTAGTATAAACAACAATGGCTGTTTAACACTCCATACTATTGACGTTACTGGCCGACATTGTCCAGATATCATAGGAGCCGAATTTGCTCCACACGTCTCGGAGGTGACACAACAATGGCTGCCCTCCTTCCTCACTCTGACGCCTGGCTTACATTGTCCACATGTCAGAAAGTGATAGAAGGGTCACATTTACTCTACTTTAATATTGATAATTAAGTTAATTTATATAAGATGTTTTTATGATGGTAAAGTCCAAAGACTAATGTATTTAAGAATAATTCCCACCATAATAGGTGGAGAATATAATAGTATGTGGTGATGATATCCCGTTTTCTATAGACGGTAATTCCACTACAAGTTACGTTTTCTATGGGTTACTTGTTGGTAATACAGCAATTATCTGTATGATTATTAAATGGTGTCGGATTTTCCGACACCCAACACCTATGTTGACTTCAGTGCTGCACAGGCAGGAGGTGCTGCCAATAGCCGAGAAGCAGCCAAGTCACTTAAATACAGAGTTCTTGATCACCACTACAATTTTGTCCCCATTACCTCAGAGACACTTGGTGCCTGGGTTAAAAGTGCTGCTAGTTTTTTGAAGGAGCTCGATTCCAAGCTAATTCAAACAACTAGAGACCTAAGAGCAGCCAGTTTCCTCTTTCAGCGCCTTAGTGTGGCGATCCAGAGAGGAAATGTTCACTGCATCCATGGTTCCTGCCCGCCATCTGAGGAGCTGGAAGAACTCTACAATCTGTGACGAGTAGCCTTGTACCCGGCACGTAACTAATGTAACCAATGTCGTAACCTTTTTTGTGTAATAAAATTTTAAATAGAGTTTATATATATATATATATATATATATATATATATATATATATATATATATATATATATATATATATATATATATATATATGTCGTACCTAATAGCCAGAACGCACTTCTCAGCCTACTATTCAAGGCCCGATTTGCTTAATAAGCCAAGTTTTCATGAATTAATGTTTTTTCGTCTACCTAACCTACCTAACCTAACCTAACCTAGCTTTTTTTGGCTACCTAACCTAACCTTACCTATAAATATAGGTTAGGTTAGGTTAGGTAGGGTTGGTTAGGTTCGGTCATATATCTACATTAATTTTAACTCCAATAAAAAAAAATTGACCTCATACTTAGAGAAAAGGGTTGCTTTATCATTTCATAAGAAAAAAATTATAGTAAATATATTAATTCAGGAAAACTTGGCTTATTAGGCAAATCGAGCCTTGAATAGTAGGCTGAGAAGTGAGTTCTGGCTACTAGGTACGACATATATATATATATATATATATATATATATATATGTCGTACCTAGTAGCCAGAACTCACTTCTCAGCCTACTATGCGAGGCCCGATTTGCCTAATAAGCCAAGTTTTACTGAATTAATATATTTTCTCTAATTTTTTTCTTATGAAATGATAAAGCTACCCATTTCATTATGTATGAGGTCAATTTTTTTTTATTGGAGTTAAAATTAACGTAGATATATGACCGAACCTAACCAACCCTACCTAACCTAACCTAACCTATCTCTATAGGTTAGGTTAGGTTAGGTAGCCGAAAACGTTAGGTTAGGTTAGGTTAGGTAGGTTAGGTTGTCGAAAAAACATTAATTCATGAAAACTAGGCTTATTAGGCAAATCAGGCCTTGCATAGTAGGCTGAGAAGTGAGTTCTGGCTACTAGGTACGACATATATATATATATATATATATATATATATATATATATATATATATATATATATATATATATATATATATATATATATATATATATATATATGACACAACTCTCCTAAACACGAGAGTTAAGTATACAACTTTAGAACACTTTCCCACCAGGAGACTCGGACCCTAGCCAGCACAGAAGCCTTCCAGCAACTGGCATAACAGGTACGCCTTAACCCGCTCCACCACCCGCTCAGACCCTTAAAAGAGATGGTAATTTCGGAGTATTTAAATACCCCAAAGATCAACACCTTTTTGCTCTTGTGCTCTTGGGAGGTGTTGATCTTTGGGGTATTTAAATACTCCGAAATTACCATCTCTTTTAAGGGTCTGAGTGGGTGGTGGAGCGGGGTAAGGCGTACCTGTTATGCCAGTTGCTGGAAGGCTTCTGTGCTGGCTAGGGTTCGAGTCTCCTGGTGGGAAAGTGTTCTAAAGTTGTGTATATATATATATATATATATATATATATATATATATATATATATATATATATATATATATATATATATATATATATATATATATGTCGTACCTAGTAGCCAGAACACACTTCTCAGCCTACTATGCAAGGCCCTATTTGCCTAATAAGCCAGGTTTTCATGAATTAATTGTTTTTCGACTACCTAACCTACCTAACCTAACCTAACCTAACTTTTTCTGCTACCTAACCTAACCTAACCTAACCTATAGGGATAGGTTAGGTTAGGTTAGGTAGGGTTGGTTAGGTTCGGTCATATATCTACGTTAATTTTAACTCCAATAAAAAAAATTGACCTCAAACATAATGAAATGGGTAGCTTTATCGTTTCATAAGAAAAAAATTAGAGAAAATATATTATTTCAGGAAAACTTGGCTTATTAGGCAAATCTGGCCTTGCATAGTAGGCTGAGAAGTGCGTTCTGGCTACTAGGTACGATATATATATATATATATATATATATATATATATATATATATATATATATATATATATATATATATATATATATATATATATATATATGGTGACCCCCTTGCTCCTTTTCTGTTTTGCCTAGTTATCGAGGAAGTCACCGATAACCTGTCCAGTGAGCTCAACATTTGGTTTTTGGATGATGGTACTCTAGCCGGCTCCCCAGCCTCACTCTTGGACGACATAAGAATAATCCAGGAGCAAGGAGCAAGCCTAGGCCTCACCCTGAACCCTTCCAAGTGCGAAATAACCTCCACCAACCAGCAAATAATAGAGCAAATAAAGGTTGTTTTGCCTGACATTCATACAACCAGCCCTGAGGACAGCACACTCCTAGGTGCTCCTCTTGGAAGGAATGCCATCGACGGGGTCCTTGGTAAGAAGATCACTGACCTGAAGAGGATGAACGAGAGGATTGAAGACATCGATGCTCATGATGCACTTTACCTCATCGCCAGATGCTTGTCCCTTCCCAGGCTGACCTACTTTCTAAGATGTTCGCCATCTTTCAACAATATTAAATTAGAAGAGTATGACAGCTTGCTGAAATCAACACTAGAAAAAGCCCTCAATCTTTCCCTCAGCGACTCACAGTGGAAACAGGCCTCCCTTCCTGTCAGACTCGGGGGCCTTGGCGTGCGCACAGCAACACAAATTGCTGTACCAGCATTCCTGTCCTCTTCAGTGGGGTCTGACAACCTGGTGAAGGAAATCCTACCTGAGCACCTAGTTCAACAGGCAGGGGTGCATGATCCCAGCTTCACAGACTGCACAACCAAATGGGTCTCTCTCGCAGGACCAGCACCCCAACCACCGCCTTCTGAAGCCCATAAGCAATCCAGCTGGGATCGCCCCATTGCCGACCAAGAAGCTGCAACTTTGCTAGAAGCTGCGACGACACCACATGACACTGCCCGACTTAGAGCTGTAGCAGCTCCCCATGCAGGTGATTTCCTATTAGCAACCCCAATGTCAGCAACCGGCACCCGTCTCACACCGCAGGCCCTCCGAATTGCCGTGGCTCTCCGCCTAGCTGCCCCAATCCACACCGAATACAGGTGTATTTGCGGCGAGGCAGAAGCCGACAGATATGGACGGCATGGCCTTCTTTGCCAAAGGACCGGAGGATGGCATGCAAGACACGGCGAGGTTAATGACATTATTAAGAGAAGC